>NW_016826110.1:271981-293043 GCF_001698545.2 Rhinopithecus bieti
TAAATGTTTACTTTAAAACACTTTCAATCCCAAATGCATTTAATGAAACTATAATTATATTGATAAGTGAATAGAAGCGAAAAAGAAATGGCCCTTCGGGGTCATATTCCCAGAGTTGCTTTTAACTTGCCAATTGATGTGAATTTTAGTAATAGCTCTTTACTTTGTTTTTCCTTCTTTTTTAAATAGAACTTGAAAAACTCTTTAAGAAAATGGTGTGTTTTGGTATTGGTATCACAAGAGGAGAGCAAACGAAATGTGTTATATATATTTTACTTTAAGTAGCCACAGTTCACCTTTCTCTTTACCTCTCATTTTGCCTGCAAAATATAAAACAGCTCCGAGAGATGGAGTTAAGAATAGGGTGAGCTTCCAGTGTTTCTGGGAAGTAAGGAAAGAACTGAGCAATCTGCAACCTGAAATTATGCAAAATACAAATTCAGTTTGTCTATAATGTACATTCTCCATGCTCCTTCCAATATCTTCCAAGAAAGCCTTTTGGAGTGAGAGTTTCATGTTGGATGTGGTAGCTAAGCAAATGTTGTCAATTCTTCCTAATTTTATATTTTTAGTTGTGCCTATCAGTTTAGAAATGTGCCTTTAAATGCTTTAAATAGTGCTGATCATTAATTATAGGTAGTTGTGGAAAAAAATAAGTATCCATGCTCTGAACATTTAAAATATCCCTTCAAACATAATAAGCACAATTCTACTTGGCCCATAGAAATGCCTTATCTTTTAGAGCTTGATAGTTTACAGAGTACAGTGCCAGGCGTCGTGGCTCACGCCTGTAATCCCAGCACTTTGGAAGGCTGAGGCGGGTGGGTCATGAAGTCAGGAGTTCAAGACCAGCCTGGCCAAGATGCTGAAACCCTGTCTCTACTACAAATACAAAAATTAGCCAGGTGTGGGGGCACACACCTGTAATCCCAGCTACTCAGGAGGCTGTGGCAGGAGAATCTCTTGAACCCAGGTAGCAGAGATTGCAGTGAGCAGAGATTGCATCACTGCACTCCAGCCTAGGCGACAGAGCAAGACTCCATCTCTAAATAAATAAATAAATAAATAAATAAATAAATAAATAAATAGTTCACAGAGTACTGTGTGCTACATAGCTCATTTGTTATCACGTATCCCCATCTTCTTAGGTGCACAGGTGCACCTAATTATTCCTGTTCCACAGGTAAAGATGGGGTTCCAGGATACAAAGTAATGTCACATGGATTGTAGGGGAGCTCAGAAAAAAAATGGGTCTTGGACCTAAAGTTAGACATTCCAGCTATTTTACGGGGTATACGATTAAAAAAAAAAATGGCTGGCAAAATGTCTTAAGAGAAATACAGGTAAAAACTCGAATAGCTTCATTCTGGTTTGTTTATACATAAGACCTACAAAAGGCAGCTTCAAAAGGCAGCAAAAACGCTTTCTTCAGTGTGTGCATGATACTGCTGCCAAACCCTGATGCAGTTGGTATTCAGAGAACTTCAGCATTAAGACTAGCCCCTTCCTTTAATGGTGCTATTCTCTCCTACTGATATTTTTAGTTTTATTTTTTCAATATCTTAACATCTTTATCAACAACCTGTTGCCATTTTCTATATCTAGAAATGCAAAGTGAAAGACTATATTAACATCAACTTGGCCAAATTCTTATTGCTGCCAACGAAAAGCCTGTTATATACTGGCTGGTTTAAATGTAGACTATGCAAATTATTCACAATGTAGAAAGCATGATTATTGCTTTTCATAGTCTTATTTTAATGATGAGGACTTTCTTGTGCCTCTTCATGATTTTCAACTATGTATTAATATACACCAACTTTTCCATATGGATGGTTATATACTTTGAAAATCAGCTCAGCATCACCCTGGTTCATGGGAGTTGTTAGTATAATATTTTGACATTGTTGTAAAAACAAACTAGGAAAAAATAGTTTGGCAGTTCTTCAAAATATTGAACACAGGTTTACCATATGACCCAACAATTTGACTTCCAAATATATACCCATGAGAAATTAAAATGTATGTGCAGTGCACACAAAAACTTTCACACAATATTTATAACAGCACTATTTATAATAGCCAAAAAGTTAAAACAGCCTATATGATTTTCAGCTCATTAACAGATGAACAAAATGTGGAGCATGTGCACAATAAAATACTATTTGGCAATAAAAAAATGAAATACAGATTATCATTTTAACGTGGAAGTGTTACAACATTATGCCAAGTGAAAGAAGCTAGTCACAAAAGAGCGCCTATCAAATGATTTCATTTGTATGAAATGTCCAGAATAGGAAAATCCATCAGGACAGATAGTAGACCAGTGCTTGCCTAGGACATTAGGGGTAAATAGGAAGTGACTGGTAGTAGGGAAAGGTTTTCTTTTGGGCATTTTGACATGTTCTATAATGTGGTGATAACTCCATAACTCTGAATAGGTTTGTACTAGTTCGTTCTCGCATTGCTATAATGAAGTACCTGAGACTGAGTAATTTATAAAGAAAATAAGTTTAATTGACTCACAGTTCCACAGGCTGTACAGGAAGCATGGCTGAGGAGGCCTCAGGAAACTTACAATCATGGTGGAAGGCAAAGGGGAAGCAAGCATCCTGCATGACTGGAGCAGGAGGAAGAGACCAAAGGGGTAAGTGTTACTTTTAAACAACCAGATCTCATGAGAACTCACTCACTATCAGGAGAGCAGCAAGGGGGAATCGGCCCCCATGATCCAATCACCTCCCACCAGGCCCCTCCTCCAACACCGAGGACTACAATTTGACATGAGATTTGGGTGGGGACACAAATCCAAACAACCGCAACACTAAAAAACAGTCCAGTTCTGTACATATTAAGTGAGTGAATTACCTCAATAAAGATGTAAAAACAAAGTACCTAGTATACTTCTCTCAGGCTTTCTAATTTGATATTCAGGATTGGCTTAGTCAAAAGACCTAGATTCAGATCCTGGGTGACTGAGCAGTGTGTAGGCAATCACTTATCTCTCTGCTGTTACTGTTGCTGCTTCCTCCTTTTACACAAAGCAAGGTTTCCACTAGCTGATTTAAGATCAGTTCCAACTCTATGAACCAGGATTATTTGGATCTCTTCTTCATAAAGGCAGAATAAGAAAAATGCTTTGTAATTACACATTACTTTGCCTGCCTTTTACTAGAATTCTCAGACATCATGACTGAGGGATATGCTATTGCTAAGGGCAGATTTCCAGCTGAGAAAAGCTTGAGCTCACATTAATCACATGACTCAGAGTCCAGATGTGTGTTCACCAACAGGCTTGCAAAATACTCAAAAGCTTCACGTTTGTAAAATCTACTCTAACATATACCTGATTACTCCTTATCTAATGTCAGCAGACTTTAAAGAATCTATAGACTTATGGAACTTGAGTTGGTAATATATGTCCTGTTCTATAATATCTTTATGTATTCCCTAGACTGCAGATTCTATACTTTTTTGTGTATTTGCTAAAATATAAAACCCATTGTCATTTAGGTAAATAAATATTTCATTTGAGATATCACATGCTCATTCTGATTATTTAAAAGGTGAAGGGAAAATATGTACCCCTGGCTGTGTGTTTCAGCTTATTGTAAGTTAGCAGTTTCCTTAGTTCCCTGCTCCCACCTTCATCCCATCCTTTTGTTCCAAAGCAAAAAGAAGTCTAGAAACTGACCAAAAACAGAAAGGATGTGTTATTTGAGTACCGGTCTAGTTACCCCTGCTCCTACCACCACCACACACAAACACACACAAATCATTAAAATAAGACATAGTCTATGTGTAACAATCTGAAAGGTATACAAATGTATTCATGACACTAATATTTGTAAATGCTCATAGCAGGCATTTATCTTAATACACATGAGACCCAACTCTACAGGTGAAAAGGCTAGATAAGACACGGCCATGTGTACTTTCTCCAATCCTCTACAAGGAATGTACCCATTCACTTTTGAGAGAGGAAAACAGGACTGACAGGGAAAGAACCTGCCTTTCTGAGGCTCTGAAATCATATCACATGTCTCTCTTTCAATTCTTCATTCTCCAGGTGCCCATAACCTGAAACACAAAGTATGCACAGGGACCCCTTGAGATACTGTCCTATAGTACACATCTCACCTGAAAGCAAAGCAAGATCAAGCTACTGAAGCTCAAGTCTCCAGGATACATCCATTTCAGTATATTAAATGAAAACATAAGTAGGGTAACACAGTGATATCAAAGGAGTGGTTTGATTTTCATCCCATCTTATAAGTATGCTCTAACTCATTGCTACAAGAGGTCACATCTCAAGGTGGCAAAGTGATGACTGAGAATTTTCTATCTTTAAAACTTCATTGTCAAGAAGATGCACAGGTGTACCTGTGGTAAATCATGGAACAAGACTGAAAATGAGCATGACACACCCTTTCTGCCACACACAATAAAGATTCCTTTCCTCAAGCTGTAGGAGTCATTGTTTTGCAAAGCTCCTCAAGGCAAGCTGGGAAGCATGTTTGGAAAACAAAGGACTTTTTAATTGCTGCTGACATGAATGAACTCTCTGAAATAACAGCTGTGTCCTGAGATTACATTACAAGGCATGTGAGCAGGATGCAAAGCATCCTCATAAAAAGACAAAGCCAAAGAAGCCTTTTATTGCTTCTGAAAAAAATCCCCAAAGCTGGGATGCTTAATTTCAATTCCTACAGGATGCAGCAATCATATGTTTGCAGAAAGAAATTGGAAAACAACCTTTGTATTTGCGGTGGCTGATAAGAAACAAAATCCAAGCAGACAGTTTGGGTAGGAGTTGGAAATCAGTGGGCAAGGTTATACTTGCATACAGCGTAAAAGTTGGTGAGTGGCAATGACATCTGGCTATTAACATATTGTGCCAAGGGATTATTTCCTTTCTGTCTTTCTAGTCACAGAGTGTCTGCTACTGGGTATAAATTATGGACAAAGGAACTCATTTAGAGAAATATTGACCTAGTCATACTTTAAAAGTGTATTACTACCCTGAGAGAAATGAACCTTGTGAAATTATAACTGCTGAACTACAACCAAGATCCTTTCAAAGACAGACCTCAAGAGGAAAGGAAGAGAAGGTTAAGGTTAAAGAGGAAAGAAGAGGACAAAGATAGGGATTTAGTGAACAGACCAATGGATCTGACATCAAGGTAAGGATTATATACTATTTCTATAATTCCATTCATCAAGCAACCTTATTTTAGACATTAAGTCTTCAGGGTAAGTGTTTCCACCAAAATTGCATACAAATGTGATGAAAGTGCATTTCCCACATTCTTCAGCAGATTCTCAGAAGACTCTATAAACTTAAAGGTTGATAAACTATAGTGTGGAGGGTAAAGAAAGCTGAAAAACTTCTGACACTCCTTCCATGCAGAGGTGGAATCTATTTCTCTCTCTTGAATCTAAACTGGTGGACTACACTTTGACAACAGAGAGCATCAGAGACTATTCCACTCCAGTTCCAGACTCAGCCTGTAGGAGAACTAGTGTCTCTTCCTTGATCTTCCAGAGCCCTGAGCTACTATCCTGAAACCATGGTATGTGAGAAGCCCAGGCCACATTGGAGAAGCCCTGGAAATGCTGTATGGAAAGAAAGAGAGGCCAGGGAGCACCATGGCACCAGATATGGGGGTGGAGAAGCCACCTTGAGTGTATTCCACAGCTTCTACTGCTGGCAACTTGAGCAAAGATGAATCACCCAGCCAGGCCCTTCCAGAATTCCTGACGCACAAAATCATGAATGAAATAAAATTGTTGCATGAACTCATAAAATTCAGGTGTTAGCTATTTTAGATCAAGAAAATCCCACAACACGCTGGGATTTTTTATTAAAAATTCTTAAGCATTTTACATACAACTCAAAACTTTTAGACATGCTATTAGATTATAAACCAACACATAATTATAAGTCAAAACTATTCATAATGTATTCCTATCTATTTTCTGTCCATCATGTTGTTTACTAATGAAGCACTTAACAGCTTTTGGGCGGGGGGGATGAAAAGTTACCAAAAGAAAAATATAAACAAGCAAACAAACAAAAAACAGAACTCATCATTTTCAAACACGTTTTCTTCAATGCAAATATTTAGTTTGTATCATTCTTAAACTTTACATCATGCCTAATTTCTTTCCAGTCCTCTAACTTCTTTATACATTCTGCTCGCTGTTTTTTATTGTTCTTGCCTTTTAATACCTAATGACATTAACTGGTTCACACTGCCATAAAATGCTTTTGTCCTCAAAGGACTCACAGATAAGGGTTTTTCCTTGAATAATCTGTAGATGCTTTACTGTTTATAAAACAGTTCTCATTTTATTTTTGCTAAAGATTGGTCTAAGTAATTTATATACACAAGAGAATTGAAAATCATGATTTTTTTACTTGTTCAAGTTTAGATCCTATTACTTTTCTGAGTTCATATGACATTTTCCTTTCCCATAATATTGAGATAAATGAAAATGTTAGCTATATAAGGTTCAACCTGATTAAAGTGAAGATATTCTTTAAAATGTTCTATTTTCCCACTTACCTGGAATAAAGACTTTTGAAGTCTCAAAACTTTGGGGTCAACGTTAAGTAATTGCAATTTTAAACTCCAATTGGTCAAAAATTAAATGGTCTCATTCCATATAACAATCAGAAGCCCATATTTGTTTTTACATTAATTTAACATTTACTTAGAGTTTGCTGGAAGCAAAAACCTTTGACATCTTCTGGTGTCTTCTTTCTTTCCTACCAATTTTTTCCTTAGCCTACTTATCTTGGCTTCTACATCCTGCAATTATTTTAGGAAGAGGGTAGTAGAGGGGAAAAACTTAGGGAAGTCAAGTTCTTACCTCACCAGTATTGTTCAATTTGCTTTATGCTTTCTTGAATTTGAGAGATTTTTACAGCTCACCCTTTCGCTGTGTTAGAAACAAATGCTGGGTGCTGCAAAGAAAACCAGAACTTAGGCAGAAAATTTCTCAGCAAGCCACATTTACTTCTGCAGAAGGATGCTGCCTATGTCAGTCAGGATGGCAAGAGCACACCAAGCCAGGTGGGGCAGGGGTGTTTATCCCTAACGCAGCTCCTGTTCTGCGTCCTTTACCCATTGGCTGGAGTCGGACCACACAGTCTAAGCTGACCCAATTGGCTAGTGTTTGAAATTGAACAAGGCCAATTAGGGAAGAAGGGAGAGGCTGTCCCTTACCAACCAGGCAGGAAGGGGTTGTTTATAGAGTAAAAGGTTTGCTAATTACAGATTAAGCAGAGAAACAAGTGCTCATTACAGATTAAGCAGGAAGGGCTGTGTACAGAGCAAGACAAACCAAGGAAGCCTAGAAAAGGAACTTATTATTTCTGGCACCTGGTACATGTAGGGGTTCTTAAGAAATTCCTTCATTTCTGCAGACCCATTAATAAGGATCATGCATTCTCTTCTGGTTTGTGTGTCTTCAGGGCCCTGAAAATCCAGTATTTCACCTCCAGCTCCTTCCACTGGGCTCCCATTTCCCCTCTAGGAGTCTCATTAAATTAACATCTAGGATAACTCGACCCTGCACCTCTCATTAGCATAAGATAGATAAGAGTAGTGATAGAGATTTTGCTTTAAATCCCATATTGCCACCTCCTCTCCCTATAACTGAATTTCTTTTTTCACTTGACCATGATGATTTGGATACCTAATTAGATAATAACACAGCATAATTCTGTTCAAAAATCTATAGGCTTGTGCTCATGTAACCCAACTACCTTTTCCTTTCTCACTGATGTTCACCCTTGCCAAAATGTTTTGTCTGCAATAATACTTACTGCTATAAAAGGTTGCCGGATAATATTTTCTAATCTGTATTAAGCAGTGTTGTGAGTCCCCGGAGTTAATATCAATTCAAAATTACTCTTTATTTATTTACATTTTTTTCATAGAGACAGGGTCTCACTACATTGTCCATTCCGGTCTTGAACTCTTGGACTCAAGCAATCCTCTTACCTCAGCCTCTCAAAGTGCTGGGATGACAGGAATGAGCCATTGTACCCAGCCACAAAACTATTCTTTAAAGGTGGTTATAATGGTCCTTCAATCATAATCATAGTATTTTTAAACTTTTAACTTTAGTGTATAGTTTCATTTAGCTGGCTTTGACATAAAGGTATAATTATAATGAAAGATACCTGCTAATCTCACCTTTCCTGGAACCAGTGCCTTACACAAAGATCCTAATACCAGCTCTACAGAGAAAATTATGGAAAAAATCATCTGTCTTGTTAGTCCCTAGTGATAGCACCTGAGGGACACGAGTATCAAAACTATGTTCTATCTTTCTTATTCAATCTTCGTTTTTTAAATTATAGAAATAAATATTATGATCATTTGCAGCCATTTGGTATTTCTCTTCTCAGTATCAAAATGGTGATTTATTTTAGTACCTGAAACATCACACCTATATTAGAATTGTGGAATTTCTTGTTTTCCTTTTTTGTTCCTCACAGAACTTCTAACCCAACCTATAACAATCCTCAATGGAAAACACTCATTATCATCTAATTTCTTCTTTGAACTTATTATTCTTCTTGATAAACAAATTTACATGAAAATTTTAATAAGAAATAGCTCTTTTCAAATGCCCAGCATTTGAGTCTCTTTATATCTCATTTCTTAATTTGATTTGACATCTTTTCACCACTAAATTCTGAAAATATAGAAACTACTTATTTGATTATCATTCCCCACGTATACAAGTCAAAAGGTGGTGATCACACCTGTAATTGTTCATTTGGAGTGTGAACTTGACTGGGCTATTGGGTGCCCAGATTACACATTTTTCTGTTTTGGTCTTTAAGAGTGTTTTCAGATGAGGTTAGTATTTGAACTGGTTAACTCAGTAAAGTAGATTGCCCTCCACAATGTAGGTGGGCGTTTTTCAGTCTGTTGAGAGCCTGAATACAGCAAAATGCAGGGAAATTAAGAATTCTTTCACCTACTCCCTACCAGGTTGAGCTGTGACATTGGTCTTCTCATGCCTTTGGACTTGGAGTTATACCATCAGTTCTAAGGCCTTCAGACTCAGGCCAAAATCACACCACCAGCTCTCTTGGATCTCCAGTTTGCAGGTGACAAATCATGGGACTTCTCAACCTCAATAGTTCATGTATGTACATGATTTCATTTATATGTAATGTCTAGAATATGCAAAAATATAGAGTTAGAAAGTAGATTCATGACTGCCGAGGGCTAAAGGAATTAGGAGAAATAGAAACTAACTGCTGGTGGCTACACAGTTTCTTTCATAGTTGATGAAATTTTCTAAAATTAGATTATAGTGATGGTTAAATAATGTGAATACACTGTGTTATCTACTATAAATATGAATGTGTGATCTATTGTGACTATACTAAAAACTATTGAACTGTACACTTTAAATGGGTGAATTTTATGGTTTGTGAAATGTATCTCAATAAAGTCATTTTAAAAAGATGATGGGTGGTTGCTTTTTTAAATGTTATTTTAAAATTTGTAGAATCATTTTTTAATATACATAATTACTTGGGGACAATAAAAGTATACTCACCATTAACATGCTAAAATTCTACTGACTTTTATTGATACATAATAATTGTACATGTTTATGGGGTGCACATAACATTTTAATACACTCATACATGCATAATACTCATATCAGGGTAACAGGGATTTCTATCACCTCAAACATTTATCATTTTTTTGTGTTGGCAATATTCAAATCTTTTCTTCTAACTATTTTTAAAATTACAATGACTTATTAACTGTTGTCTCCTGCAGTGCTAACAGACACTAAAACTTATTCTTTTTATATAATTGTATTTTTGTACTCATTAAACAATCGCTCATCATCTCCTCCCCACCTTACCATTCTGGTAACCCTCATTCTACTCTCTACCTCCATGGAATCAATGTTTTTAGCTTCCATATATGAATGAGAACATTCAATATTTGTCTTCCTTAACTTGGCTTATTTCACTTGACATAACATCCTCCAGTTTCATTCACGTTGCTATAAATGACAGCATTTTATTATTTTTTATGGCTGAATAATATTTAATTATGCATATATACCACATCATCTTTATTCATTCATCTATTGATGTTCACATGCGTTGATTCTATATTTTGACTATCATAATAGTGCTGCAATAAACATGAGAGTGCAGATAGCTCGTTGATATACTGATCTCCTTTATTTTGGGTATATATACCCAACAGTGGGATTACTGGATCATATATGTAGATCTGTTTTTAGTTTTCTAAGGAGCCAGTACACCATTTTCCATGGTGGCTGTACTAATTTACATTCTGACCAACAGTGTACAAGAGTTCTACTTTCTCCATATCCTCACCAGCATCTGTTATTGCCTTTCTTTTTGACACAAGCCATTTTCGTCGGGGTGAAATGGTATCTCGTTGTGGTTTTAACTTGCATCTAACTGATGATTAGTGATGCTGAGCATTTTTTCATACACCTTTTGGGGTTGGCCACATTGGCTCACTCCTGTAATTCCAGCACTTTGGGAAGCCAAAATGGGAAGATCAGTTGAGCCCAGGAGTTTGAGACCAGCCTAGGCAACATAGTGAGTCGCGGTCTCTACAGAATATTTAAAAATTAGCCATGCATGGTGGTATGTACCCATGGTCCCAGCTACTTAGAAGGTTGAGGTGGAAGAATCACTTGGGCCTGGGAGGTCAAGACTGCAGTGATTCAGGATGGCACCACTCCAGCCTGGGTGACAGAGTGAAACTCTGACTCAAATACACACACACACACACACACACACACACACACACACACCTATTAGTTATTTGTATATCTTCTTTTGGTAAATGTCTGTTCAGATCATTTGCCTATTTTTTAATTGGATTATTTGTTTATTTTTCCTATTGAGTCATTTGTGTTCCTTATGTATTCTGGTTATTTGTCCTTTGTCAGATGAATAGTCAGCAAATATTTTCTCCCATTTTGTAGGTTGTCTACATTCTGTTAATTGCTTACTTTGCTGTGCTGAAGCTTTTTAGATTGATGAAATCCCATTTGTTGGTTTTTCCTTTTGTTGCCTGTGCTTTTGAAGTCTTGTTTAAAAAAAAAAAAAAAAAAAATCTTTGCCCAGACCAATATCCCGCAGTATTTCCCCAGGTTTTTTCTAGTAGATTCATAGTTTTAGGTCTTATATTTTAGTCTTTAATCCATTTTATTTTATTTCTGTATATGGTGAATGGTAGGGATCTAGTTTCATTCTTCCACATGTGGATATCCAGTTTGCTCATCACAATTTATGGAAAAGACTGTCCTTTCCCCACTGTGGATTCTTGTAACCTTTGTTAAAAATAAGTTGACTGTAGATGTGTGAATTTATTTTGGGGTTCTCTATTCTGTTTCATTGGTCCATATGTCAGTTTTTATATCAGTAGCATGCTGTTTTGATTACTATAGTTTTGCAGTATATTTGAAGTGTGATTCCTCCAGCTTTGTTCTCTCTGCTCAGGACTGCTATGGCTATTCAGGGTCTTCTGTGATTCAATACAAATGTTAAGACTATTTTTTTCATTTCCATAAAGAATGTCACATTCGTGACATAAAGAATGTCAAAACATATTGGTGTTTTGACAAGGATTGCAATGAATCTGTAAGTAGCTTTGGGTAGTATGGACATTTTAACAATAATATGTTCTTCAGGGTTATTAGTCTTTAGGGTTTTGTTGTTGTTGTGTTCTGTCCTGGTTTGGATATTAGGGTAATCCTGGCCCGTTAGAATAACTTTGGAAGTTGTCTTCGTTCATTTTTGTGTCATTATAAAGGAATACCTGAGGCTAGGTAATCAATACAGAAAAAGGAGTTCATTTGGCTGATGGTTCTGCAGATTGTACAAGAAGCGTGGTACGAGTACCTACTTTTGGTGAGGGCTTAAGGCTGCTTCCACACATGGTGGAAGGCAAGCATAGGGAGCATGTGCAGAGATCAATGGCAAGGGAGAGAAAGCAAGAAAGGAAGGAAGGTTCCAGGCCCCTTTTAAGGATCAACTATTGGAGGAACTCCCATGGGAACTAATAAACCAAGAATTCATTCATTACCCCAAGGACAGCACTAAGCAATTCATGAGGGATCTAACTCCAAGACCCAAGTACTTTCCCTTAGGCCCCATCTTTAACATTGGGGATCAAATTTCAACATAAGTTTGAAGGCACAAAGACCCATACTATAGCATAAGTATTACCTTCTCTTCGATTTTTTTGAAATAATTTAAGAAGATTTGGTACCTGTTCTTCTTTAAGTGTTTGGTAGAATTCAGCAGTTAAGCCATCAGGACTGAGTCTTCTTTTTAATTGGAGACGTATTACAGACTCAATCTTGTTACTTGTTATTCACCTCTTCTATTTCTTCATGCTTCAATCTTGATAGGTTTCATGTGTTCATGAATATGTCTATTTCTTCTAGGTTTTCCAATTTGTTGGTATTCATAATAGTCTCTAATGATTCTTTGAATTTCTGTGATATCAGTTGTAATGACTTCTTTCTTATCTCTGATTTTATTTGTTTGGATTTTCTCTTTTTTTGTTAGTCTACCTAAAAGTTTGTCGATTTTGTTTATCTTTTCAAGAAAATAATTTTTTGTTTGGTTGATGTTTTTTACTTTTTTAAATCTCCATTTTCTTTATTTCTGCTCTTATCTTTATTATTTCTTTTTTTTCCACTAATTTTGGGTTGGGCTATTTCTTGTGCTTCTAGTTCCTTGATGTGAGTTATTAGGTTGTTTATTTGAAGTCTTTCAACTTTTTTGACATAAGTGTTTAATTATACAAACTTCCCTCTTAGCATTGCTTTTGCTGTATCTCATAGGTTCTGCAAGTTGTGTTTCCATTTTCATTTGTCTCAAGAAATTTCTTAACTTCCTTTTCAATTTCTTCATTGGCCAATTTGTTGTTCAGAAGCCTGTTGTTTAATTTACATACATTTGTACACTTTCCAATATTCTTTCTGTTACTGATTTTTAATTTCATTCTATTGTGGTCAGAAATACTTGATACGATTTCTACTTTTTGTTAGTTTATTAAGACTTGTTTTGTGACCTAATATATAGACTATTCTGGAGAATGTTCCATGTGCTGTTAGGAAAACGTTTATTTTCAACTGTTGAATGGAGTATTCTGTAAATATCTGTTAGGTCCACTTGTTCTAGAGTGCAATTTAACTCTGATGGTCCTTTTTAATTACCTATCTGGATGGTCTGTCTATTGCAAAAATAAGGTGTTGAAGCCTCCTGCTATTATTGTGTTGCAGTCTTAGTATTTGTTATATATTTGGGTGCTCCAGTGCTGGGTACATACATATTCACAATTTTTATATTCTCTTGCTGTTTTGACTCCTTTTTCATGATATAATGACCTTCTTTGTCTTTTATTTATCATTCTGACTTAAAGTATGCTATATCTAGTATGGCTACTCCTTCTCTTTTTTGGTTTCCATTTGCATGGAATATATTTTTCCATCCCTTCCCTTTCAGTCTATAAGAGTCTTTATAGGTGAAATGGGTTTATTTTAGACAGTATATATATTTGTGTCGTTGCCTTTTTTATACATTTAGTCACTCTCCTTTTTAATTGGGAAATTGAATTCATTTACATTCAGGATTATTATTGATAGATAAGAGAATATTACTCCCATTGTGTTACTTTTTTCTGGTTGTTTTGTAGATTCTTTCCTCTTTTTTCCTCTCTTACTATCTTCCTTTGTGATTAAGTCATTTCCATTAGTAATATGTTTTGATTCCATGCCATGTATTGTTAGTGTGTCAATTATAAATTTTTGCTTTGTGGTTACAGAAAACATATTACAGTTTTTTGTGGGGTTGTTTGTTTGTTTGCTTTTGAGACAGAGTTTTGCTCTTATTGCTCAGGCTGGAGTGCAATAGCGGGATCTCAGCTCACCACAACCTCTACCTCCCGGGTTCAAGTGATTCTCCTGCCTCAGCCTCCCGAGTAACTGGGATTACAGGAATGCGCCACTATGCCCAGGTAATTTTGTATTTTTAGTAGAAACAGGGTTTCTCCATGTTAGTCAGACTGGTCTCAAACTCTCGACCTCAGGCAATTCAACCGCCTTGGCCTCCCAAAGTGCTGGGATTACAGGTGTGAGCCACCTTGCCTGGCCCATCTTACAGTTTTATCGTTATAGCAGGTTATTATAAACTGATAACAACTTAAATTTGATCACAAAAAAAAAGAAAAGTAACAAAAACAAATTTAGCACTGTAACGCCATTCTCCTCCCACATTTTGACTTTTAATGTTTTCATTTAAAACTTTTATATTTCCTGTCTGTTAATCAATTGTCATAGTTATTGTTTTTAATAGTTTTATCTTATAGTCTTCACAATGAAGATATAAGTGGTTTACTTACCCCAGTGACAGTATTTTATTGATTTTACTGATTTGTCTGTTTTCTTCAATCAGTGAGTTTTCTACTTGTGGACATTTTTCTGGTTACACATTAGCATCTAGCTCTTTCCAGTTGAAGACATCTCTTTAGCATTTCTTTCAAGATAAACCTGATGTGAAATTCTGACAAATTCCCTCAGCATTTGTTTGTCTGGGAAAGTCTTTATTTCTTCTTTATCTTTGAAGAGTTGTTTTGCTATGTACAGTATCCTTGCTTGGCAGATTTTTTCTTTCAGCACTTTGAATATAGCATCTCACTCTCTCCTACCCAGGAAGGCTCCTGCTGAAAAAATTACTGAAACATATATTGGGGTTCCATTGAGCATAATATTTTTTTCTCTTGCTGCTTTGAGTATTTTTTTCTTTGTCCTTGATTTTCTTCTAATTTGATTATAATATGCATTGGGGAATTCCTCTTTGGGTTGAATTTTATTGATGACCTTTGAGCTTCCAGTACCCGGAGACTGTCATCTTTCTCTAGATTTAGTAAAGTTTCAGACAATAGTTTAAGATGCTTTCACAGCCATTTCCTGTCTCATCTCTTTCAGAAAATTATATTACATGGTGACTCAATTGCTTGATTGTGTCCCATAATTTTCATAGGCCTTCATCACTTTTATTACTTTTTTATTTTACTCCTCTGTGTAATTTGATATGTTCTGCCTTCAAGATTCTTAAGTCTTCCCTCTGTTTATTCAGTTCTCCCTTTGAAGCTTTCCAATTAGTTTTTCAGTTCAGTTATTGTGCTCTTTACTTCTGGAATTTCTGTTTTTTTTTAATTATTTTGTTTAGTTTTTTAAAATTTCTCACTTTGCAGCCAGGCACAGTGGCTCATGCCTGTAATCCCAGCACTTTGGGAGGCCAAGGTGGGCAGATTACAAGGTCAGGAAATCGAGACCATCCTGGCTAACATGGTGAAACTCCGTCTCTACTAAAAATACAAAAAAATTAGCTGGTCGTGGTGGCGGGCACCTGTAGTCCCCAGCTACTCAGGAGGCTGAGGCAGGAAAATGGTGTGAACCCGCGAGGTGGAGCTTGCAGTGAGCCAAGATCGTGCCACTGAACTCCAGCCTGGGCGACAGAGTGAGACTCCATCTCATATATATATCCCTGTGTTCCTGGGTTATTTTCCAAATTGCCTATTTCTAATTCGCTAATTCCAAATTCCCTATTTCTATTTTCTTGTGATTCCCTGAACTTCTTTAAGGGAATTGTTATTAATTCTTTTTGAAATATTTTCTAGATCTTTAATTATTCTTGATCTATTGCTGGAGCTTTGTTTGTTTCTTTCGGTGGCATCATATTTCTCTGAGTTTTTACAATTATTTTTATCTTTACATTGATGCTCACACATTTGGGCCACCTCTTCCACTATTTGTAGATATTCTTTGGTAGTGTTAGACCTTTACTCATTAGTATCAAAACTTAAACACCGGCTTGTTGGTGATCCCTATTCTGGGGATGACTTATAGTAAACACCTGAACTTAAACACGGCTCTGGAACTAAATCACTGCCCTGCCATTGCTTTCAGGTCTGGGAAAGACATACTAAGCCCTGGAATCTTGCCCATTGCCTCAGACCTATACTGCTACCCTGCATTGTTCTCTGGTTTGGAAAAACTTAAGTGAGCACCAAAACTTAATCCTGACCCTTTAGTTCCTTTTTTTTCTTTTTGAGACAGAGTCTCACTCTTTCAACCAAGCTGGAGTGCAGAGGCACAACCTTGGCTCACTGAAACTTCTCTCTCCTGGGTTCAAGTGATTCTCCTGCCTCAGCCTCCCAAGTGACTGAGATTATAGGTGTGCACGATGCCCAGCTAATTTTAGTATTTTCAGTAGAGATGGTGTTTCACCATGTTGGCCAGGGTGATCTTGAACTCCTGACCTCAAGTTATCAGCTTACCTCAGCCTCCCAAAGTGTTGGGATTACAGGCGTGAGCCACTGTGCTCAGCCTGAGCATTTAGTTCTTCCCAAGCCAAAAGAAGGCTCCACACAAGCACCTGGGAGTGCTTTGTGGAAAATCTTTCTGGAAAATCTGGCCAGGTATTTGGACCTCCCTGTGAATTGTGCTACCTGAAGTGCTAAGACACCAGCTAGTCTCTTCTATGTGGCATCCTCACTGATCAAACCACTGAGTAGCTGTTAAGATTCATGTGCCAATAGCTGTGATCAGCACTCTGCTCTTTATCCTCAAGAGCAAAAAACTATCCCCAAGTTTTTTTTATCTCTCCTGGCACTTTCCAGGGTTCCTGTGAGATAGGACCAGAATGGCATTTCCCACAAGATTCCAAGACTGGTATGGAGACTGAACGTTAACCTCCAATTCCCTCTTCTCACCTCAGAAACTGTACGTCTGGGGAAATTCTTTGTGAATGACATTATGCTGGCTTGGCGGAGAGGGTGGTAGTCTAAAATGACTGTTTCTCTTAATGTCCACAGCTTTCTTAATTCTTGTCAGCCCAGGAAGTTTTTCTGCCAGTGGTAAAGTCAATCACCATCAACCTATTGAAGCTTTAGTAATGTTGTTTATTTTTCCTTTTCTTCTATTGTGTCTTGTTTATATATCAGATCTTCCATTCTTTTGCCTTTTTCTTTGTTGCATCATGGCATTCTGCAATAAATAAAATTGCAGATCCTGAGGATTCTCAAAACCTAACAACTAGCTAAAGAAGGATATTGAGACTTGGGAGAAAGAAAGGTGTTTCTTCATTTCAATCCTCATGAGTCATACCCTGTACTAACAGAAATGTTCATGGGCCCCAGGTATATGATAAGAGGTCATGGTTCTCATTCTCAAGTTATTAGAGGAAGCCATTAGAAGTAAATTTTCCAACCCCCACATTTTATAGATGAGGAAACTAAAGTCAGAAGAGGTGTGTATTATTCCATTTTCATGCTGCTGATAAAGACATACCTGAGATTGGGCAATTTACAAAAGAAAGAGTTTTAACTGAACTTACAGTTCCACATGGCTGGGGATGCCTCAAAATCATGGCAGAAGGCAAGGAGAAGCAAGTCGGGTTTTACATGGATGGCAGCAGGCAAACAGAGCTTGTGTATGAAATTCCCAATTTTTAAAAATCATCAGATCTCAGGAGACCCATTCACTCTCATGAGAACAGCACAGAAAAGACCTGCACCCATGATTCAATCATCCCCACCATGTCTCTCCCACAACACGCAGGAATTATGGGAGCTACAAGATGAGATTTGTGTGGGGATGCAAGCCAAACCATGTCATCCTACCCTTGGCCCCTACCAAATATTATATCTTCACAATTAAAAACCAACCATTCCTTCCCAACAGTCCCCCAAAGTCCCAACTCATTTCAGCATTAACTCAAGAGTCCACAGTCCAAAGTCTCATCCAAGACAAGCTAAGTCCTTTTCACCTATAAGCCTATAAAATCAAAAGCAAGTTAGTTACTTCCTAGATACGATGGGATTAGAGGCATTGGGTAAGTACAGCCATTCCAAATGGGAGAAATTGGCCAAAACAAAGAGGCTACAGGTCCCATGCAAGTTCGAAAACTAGCGGGGCAGTTCAACCTTAACATTCCAAAATGATCTCTTTTGACTCCATGTCTCACATCCAGGTCACACTGATGCAACAGGTGGGTTCCCATGGTCTTGGACAGCTCTGCTGCTGTGGTTTTGCAGGATACAACCTCTCTCCCAGCTGCTTTCATGGGCTGGCATTGAGTGTGTGTGGCTTTTCCAGGTGCATAGTGTAAGTAGATCAGTGGATCTACCATTCTGGCTCTGGAAGATAGTGACCCTCTTCTCACAGCTCCACTAGGCAATGCCCCAGTAGGGACTCTGTGGGAGCTCTGACCCCACATTTTCCTTCTGCACTGCCCCAGAAAAGTTTCTCTATGAGAGCCCCACCCCTGCAGCAAACTTCTGCCTGGAGATAGAGGCATTTCCATACATTCTCTGAAATCTAGGCCAAGGTTCCCAAACTTCAATTCTTGACTTCTGTACACTTGCAGGTTCAACACCATGTTGAAGCTGCCAAGACTTGAGGCTTTCACCCTCTGAAGCCACAGTCTAAGCTCTATGTTGCCCCCTTTCAGCCATGGCTGGAGTGGCTGGGATGCAGGGCACCAAATCCCAAGGCTGCACACAGCACAGGGACCCTGAGTCTGGTCCACAAAACCGAAATTTTCTTCTAGTCCTCCAGGCCTATGATGGAAGGGGCTGCCATGAAGACCTCTGACATGCCCTGGAGACATTTTCTCCATTGTCTTGGGGATTTAAATTATTTATATATATTTTGTATATATATTTATTTATGTATTTTATGTTATTTAAATATATATATTACATATATTTATATTATATTTCTCCATTGTGTTGGGGATTTGTTACTTATGCAAATTTCCACAGTCAGCTTGAATTTCTCCTCAGAAAATGGGATTTTCTTTACTATCACATTGTCAGGCTGCAAATTTTTCAAACTCTTATGTTCTGCTCCCCTTATAAAACTGAATGCCTTTAACAGCACCCAAGTCACCTCTTGAATGCTTTGCTGCTTTGAATTTTCTTCTACCAGATACCCTAAATCATCTCTCCTAAGTTCAAGTTCCACAAATATCTAGGGCAGGGGCAAAATGCCACCAGTCTCTTTACTAAAACATAACAAGTGTCACCTTTGCTCCAGTTCCCAATAAGTTCCTTGCTTCCTTTGAGACCACCTCAGCCCAGACTTTATTGTCTATATCATGATCAACATTTTGAGCAAGGCCATCAAACAAGTCTCCAGGAAGTTTCAAACTCACCCATATTATCCTGTCTTCTGGGCCCTCCAAACTGTTTCAAACTCTGCCTGTTACCCAGTTTCAAAGTGTCTCCCACATTTTCAGTTATCTTTCCAGCAACACCTCACTCCCGGTACCAATTTACTGTATTAGTCCGTTTTCACACTGCTAATAAAGACATACCAGAGACTGGGCAATTTACAGAAAAAAAAAAGAGGTTTCATTGGACTTATGGTTCCACATGGCTGGAGAGGCCTCACAATCATGGCAGAAGGCAAGGAGGAGCAAGTCACGTCTTACACGGATGGCAGCCAGCAAAGAGAGCTTGTATATGGAAGCTCTCATTTTTGAAAACCATCAGATTTTGTGAGACCCATTCACTATCACAAGAACAGCATGGGAAGGGCCCACCCCATAATTCAATCATCTCCAACCAGGTCCCTCCCACCACACATGGGAATTATGAGAGCTACAAGATGAGATTTGGGTAGGGACACAGAGCCAAACCATATCAGGTGTTAATGATAGTTACACAGCTAATGATGAGGTGGTACTAGAATCTGTTCTTTACTTAATGACTCACAGTTACGAATGAAAGTTTGCAACAAGAAGAGATATGTTGAAGTCCCAGCTCTCCAATACCTCAGAAGGTGAAATTATTTGGCAAGAGGATCACTGCAGATGCAATTAATTAAGATGAGGTCATACTGGAATAGGTTGGGCCCCTAAACCACTATGCCTGTTATTTTTATAAGAAGACAGCAATGTAAAGACATGAAGATATAAAGGAAGAACACCATGTGAAGATGGAGGCAGCAATTGGAGTTATGCACCTGTAAACCAAAATACACTAAAGATTGAAGCAAAACAGTTGAAGCTAGGAAGAATAAAGAAGGAATGCCCTACAGGTTCCCGAGGGAGACTGAATCTACCAATCACTTAATTCCAGACTTCTAGCCTCCAGAACTGTGAGATACTTAAATTTCTGTTGTTTTAAGCCACTCAGTTTGTGGCACTTTGTTATGGTAGCCCTAAGAAACTAATAAGCACCCTCAGAAAATATCAATTCTTACCACCTCATCCATACTGAGATCTGGGGGACAAAATCACAAAACCTACTAAGGAACTGCTTCTGAGTTAGAATACTAGGATTGTTTGTTTGTCTCTTTGTTTGTTTCTAAATATTTTTTAATTATACTTTATGTTCTAGGGTACATGTGCACAACGTGCAGGTTTGTTACATATGTATACATGTGCCATGTTGGTGTGCTGCACCCATTACCTCATCATTTACATTAGGTATATCTCCAAATGCTATCCCTCCCCTCAACCCACCCCACAACAGGCCCTGGTGTGTGATGTTCCCCTTCCTGTGTCCAAGTGATCTCATTGTTCAGTTCCCACCTACAAGAGAGAACATGCGGTGTTTGGTTTTCTGTTCTTGCAATAGTTTGCTGAGAATGATGGTTTCCAGCTGCATCCGTGTCTCTACAAAGGACACAAACTCATCCATTTTTATGACTGCATAGTATTCCATGGTGTATATGTGCCACATTTTCTTAATCCAGTCTGTCATTGATGGACATTTGGGTTGGTTCCAAGTCTTTGCTATTGTGAATAGTGCCTTAATAAACATATGTGTGCATGTGTCTTTATAGCAGCATGATTTATAATCCTTTGGGTATATACACAGTAATGGGATGGCTGGGTCAAATGGTATTTCTAGTTCTAGATCCTTGAGGAATCACCACACTGTTTTCCACAATGGTTGAACTAGTTTACAGTCCCACCAACAGTGTAAAAGTGTTCCTATTTC
>NW_016826110.1:296474-318747 GCF_001698545.2 Rhinopithecus bieti
GATTTTATTTCTCCTTCACTTATGAAACTTAGTTTGGCTGGATATGAAATTCTGGTTTGAAAATTATTTTCTTTAACATGTTGAATATTGGCCCCCATTCTCTTTTGGCTTGTAGACTTTCTGCTGAGAGATCTGCTGTTAGCCTGATGGGCTTCCCTTTGTGGGTAACCTGACCTTTCTCTCTGACTGCCCTTAACATTTTTTCCTTCATTTCAACTTTGGTGAATCTGACAATTATGTGTCTTGGTGTTGCTCTTCTCAAGGAGTATCTTTGTGGCATTCTCTGTATTTCCTGAATTTGAATGTTGGCCTGCCTTGCTAGGTTGGGGAAGTTCTCCTGGATAATATCCTGCAGAATGTTTTCCAACTTGGTTCCATTCTCCCCATCAATTTCAGGTACAACAATCAGACGTAGATTTGGTCTTTTCACATAATTCCATATTTCTTGGAGACTTTGTTCATTTATTTTTACTTTTTTCTCTAAACTTCTCTTCTCCTTTCATTTCATTCATTTGATGTTCAATCACTGATACATTTTATTCCAGTTGATCGAGTCAGTTACTGAAGCTTGTGCATTTGTCACATAGTTCTTTTGTCACGGTTTTCATCTCTATTAGGTCGTTTATGGACTTCTCTGCATTGGTTATTCTAGTTTTCCAGTCGTCAAATCTTTTTTCAAGGTTTTTAGTTTCTTTGCGCTGGGTTTGTAGTTCCTCCTCTAGCTCTGAGAAGTTTGATCAACTGAAGCCTTCTTCTCTCAATTCATCAAAGTCATTCTCCGTCCAGCTTTGTTCCATTGCTGGCAAGGAGCTGCATTCTTTGGAGGGGGAGAGACGCTCTGATTTTTTTAATGTTGAGCTTTTCTGCACTGCTTTTTCCCCATCTTTGTGGCTTTATCTACCTTTGGTTTTTGATGAAGGTGACGTACAATTGGGGTTTTGGTGTGGATGTCCTTTCTAGTTGTTAGTTTTCCTTCTAACAATCAGGACCCTCAGCTGCAGGTCTGTTGGAGTTTGCTTGATGTCCGCTCCAGTTAGGCTACTCCTAGTTAGACTCTCCCAGTTAGGCTTAAGCAGGCAGTCTGTCCATTCTCAGATCTCAGCCTCCATGCTGGGAGAATCACTATTCTCTTCAAAGCAGTCAGACAGGGACATTTACATCTGCAGAGGTTTCTGCTGCTTTTTGTTTAGCTATGCCTTGTCCCCAGAGGTGGAGTCTACAGAGGCAGGTAGGCCTCCTTGAGCTGCAGTGGGCTCCACCCAGTTCGAGCTTCCCAGCCGCTTTGTTTACCTACTTATGCCTCAGCAATGGCGAACACCCCTCCCCTAGCCTCACTGCTGCCTTGCAATTAGATCTCAGACTGCTGTGCTAGCACTGAGGGAGGCTCCGTGGGCATGGGACCCTCCAAGGCAGGCACGGGATATAATCTCCTGGTGTGCCATTTGCTAAGACCTTGGTAAATCACAGTATTAGGGTGGGAGTTACTTGGTTTTCCAGGTGTTATGTGTCATGGTTTCCCTTGGCTAGGAAAAGGAATTCCCTTCCCCCTTGTACTTCCTGATTGATGCAATGTGTCACCCTGCTTCGGCTCTCGCTTGTTGGGCTGCACCCACTGTCCTGCACCAACTGTCCAACACACCCCAGTGAGATGAACCCGGTACCTCAGTTGGAAATGCAGAAATCACCCATCTTCTCTGTCACTCACGCTGGGAGCTGGAGGCTCGAGCTGTTCCTATTCGGCCATCTTGGCACTCCCTCCACATTCTCTTTATCCAGTCTATCATTGACGGACATTTATGTTGATTCCATGTCATTGCTATTTTGAATAGTGCTACAATGAACATACATGTGCATATGTCTTTGTAATAGAATGATTTCTATTTCTTTGGGTATATACCCAGTAATGGGATTATTGGGTTAAATGGTATTTCTGGGTTTAGGTCTTTGAGGAATCTCCACACTGTCTACTACAATGGTTGAACTAATTTACATTGTCATTAACAGTGTATAAACATTCCTTTTTCTCTAAAACCTCACCAGCATTTGTTATTTTTTGACTTTTTAATAGTAGTCATTCTGACTGGTGTTAGATGGTATCTCCTTGTGGTTTTGATTTGCATTTCTCTGATAATCAGTGATGTTGAGCTTTTGTTCATATGATTGTTGGCTGCATGCATATCTTCTTTTGAAAAGTGTTCATGTCCGTTGCTCACTTTTGTATGAAATTGTTTGTGCTTTTTTTTTCTTGTAAATTTATTTAAGTTTCTTATAGATGCTGGATATTAGACCTTTGTTGGATGCATGGTTTGAAAAAATATTCTCCCATTCTATAGATTGTCTGTTTACTCTGTTGATAGTTGCCTTTTACAGAAGTTCTTAAGTTTATTCAATCCCATTTGTTGATTTTCCTTTTTGTTGCAATTGTTTTTGGCATCTTTGTCATGAAATCTTTGCCCATGACTATGCCTTGAATGGCATTGCCTAGATTGTCTTCCAGGGTTTGTATAATTTGGGGCTTTACATTTAAGTCTTTAATCTATCTTGTGTTAATTTTTGTTATGGTGTAAGCAAGGGATTCAGTCTCAGTCTTCTGCATATCACTAGCCAGTTATCTCAGCACCATTTATTGAATAGGGAATCCTTTCCCCATTGTTCTTTTTTTTTTTTTTTTTTTTTTTTTGGTCGTGTTTGTCAGAGATCGGATAGTTGCATGTGTGCAGTCTTATTTCTGGGTCCTCCATTCTGTTCCTTTGGTCTATGTGTCTGTTCTTGTACCAGTACAATACTGTTTTGGTTACTGGAGCCCGGTAGTATAGTTTGAAGTCAGATAGCATGATACCTCCAGCCTTTAAAAACAATAACTTTTGCTCTTAAGGAGCACCAAATACAAACGTCATCTAAGTTTACCTGGACTCAATCCTCACATTGCACTAGAGCGTCTCAAAACCGATTTTGCATTAATGACACTTTGCTTTTAATTGTGTTTTTTAATGACTGGAAGTCCTCTGCATATAGAAGACTAGGACTGGAATACAGAAGATATATAAAATATGATTGGATTTTCTCTTGCCCCGAATTCAAATCCATACACTTCCAACTAGTCATTCTCCTTCACATAACCACAACTGGCTTCATTTTTTTAAGTTTGAAGTCTTCAAAGAGGAAACAACGTACAAAATAAATGATAGCTGGCAACATATAATAGGATCAAATTTTAGTCTGTGGTTTTCATTTTCCTTCATTCTTTATATACTCTTTATGGCCCTTGTTTTCATGTCCCAATGTAAAGCCCTAAGATGTGCATCATTCACTATATCCACTTTATTTTACCACAGTTCTGTCATTTCCCTAGGCTTAACAATCTCATTAGCATTATTTAAGGAGTGCAACAAACAACAAAAAAAAACCCTGATATGGAAATTCTGGAGCATTCTTAATGTGGATTTCAACAAGAACTGTTTTTAAATCCCTGTAACATGACTGCCATCTAGAGAAGACTAGAGATACTGAACCAAACTAATCAAGTATCTTTAAGGGTTTACTTTGTTCTAACCCTTTGATAAAAGTCATAAGGAAAGACATTTTAAACAAGAAATGTAGAAAATACTTAAATGTTGTATGGTGTCTTCAGATGGGGCCATTAATCCGTTTTTCTAAAACAATATTTAGAAATTGTACTCTGTTTCTAAGGAGAAATGACACTATTAGTGATAGCAATCAGCTTGCCTTTGAATTTTTTTTTTGATTCCTTATGAAAATACACATCAAGGTAATGTAGTTATTATATCTGCACATTTCCAAAGCTGTAATTAAAACAAGATACTTCTTCCAACTAAATTCTCTAGATTGTGGTTTCTTTCCTTCTGCCATATGAGGTTTCATCTTAAAACAGATTTCTGAGCCTCTCCATGATGTTCTTGTTATATTAATACTGATATTACTAGACAAGAAATTTCTCCAGCTTTGTAAAATGCCCTTTTAGCAATTGTATTATTTTGTGGCTTAAAAGAATAAAGGTAGACATGAATTTAAAACGGGATTTTAAATGTTTAAATATGGTTTCTGTTAGACAACTGCCCTAAGTCTCCTTTATTTATATGTATCAAATATGTTGATTTTCCACTGACTTCTACTACCAAGAAATCTAAAAGACTTGATGGAGTTCATTGTCTTTTACATTACTCTAGGAATTATCTGTTACTCAAGTATCAAGGAGTCAAAACTTGAGCTTATTAATATTCCCAATCATTTCCACAGCAGGATTTTCATTTGTCAGAGTTTGCAAATAATAAGAGTGTTAAATTCAGAAAATTGGCAAAATTGAAATACAATGGTGTAAATACAGAGAATAATTAACATCTTAAGACTCTATATAGTTGGACATGATGACTAATGCCTGTAATCCCATCACTTTTGGAGGCTGAGGCAGATGAGTTGTTTGAGCCCAGAAGTACGAGACAAGACTGAGCAACACGGTGAAACAAACAAAAAAACTCTACAAAAATGAGCGGGGCATGATGGTGCATGCCAGTATTCCCAGCTACTCAGGAGAAAAAACTGTATACTGGGACAAAGATGTAAGGGATATGAGGGATTTATAGAATATTAGTAGAAACCAACAGACTAAATTTCATCTCATTCCATGTTGCCAGGTATCACATTTTTGTACACTATACCTTCTTTGAAAATTTTATGCTTAAAATTGGGACCAGATGAGTTTATGTGAAACAGAATTATTATTTGGAAGCATATAGAAGCAAATTTGTGGCAAGAGGAAATCAATAAACTGTGCATATGTTATGCCTAGTTTCCTTATCCAAAATACTTTAAACTATTTTAAAATATGATTACAAGGAAAGTTATTAAAGTAACATTAGCTCTGAAAAATTCAAGTGTGAGATTACTTATTTTTAGAAGAGTCCAGGTAAATAAACATAGGTGAAGTCTGAGTACTTCGAATAGGGATCAGAAAAATTTTTCTTAAAGGTCCAGACAATAACTATCTTTGGCTTTCCAGGCAATATAGTCACAACTACTAAATTGCCAGGGTAGCATGAAAGTCACTACTGACAATGTCAACAAATGGGTGTGGCTCTGTTCCAATAAAACAAATTTACAGAAACAGGCAGCTGCAGTTTGACACCTATTGTGTTGGACCAAGAACTTTTAGAAATGTGGAGCAACCCCCTTTGGGTCCCCTCCCATTTTATGGGAGCTCTGTTTTCACTCTGTTAAATCTTGCAACTGCACACTCTTCTGGTCCGTTTTTGTTACAGCTCAAGCTGAGCTTTCGCTTGCCATTCACCACTGCTGTTTGCCGCTGTCACGGACTTGCCACTGACTTCCACCCCTCTGGATCTGGCAGAGTGTCTGCTGTGCTCCTGATCCAGTGAGGCGTCCATTGCTGCTCCCAATCAGGCTAACGGTTTGACATTGTTCCTGCATGGCTAAGGGCCTGGGTTCGTCCTAATCGAGCTGAATACTAGTCACTGGGTTCCACGGTTCTTCTCCGTGACCCACAGCTTCTAATAGAGCTATAACACTCACCTCATGGCCCAAAATTTCATTCCTTGGAATCCATGAGACCAAGAACCCCGGGTCAGAGAACAAGAGGCTTGCCACCATCTTGGAAGTAGCCCGCCACCATCTTGGGAGCTCTAAGAATGAGGACCCCTCCCCACCCCAGTAACATCTTGGTGACCACGAAGGGGCCTCCAAAGTGATGGGCAATATTGGACCACTTTCGTTTGCTATTCTGTCCTATCCTTCCTTAGAATTGGAGGAAAATACCAGGCACCTGTCGGCTGGTTAAAAACGATTAGTGTAGCCACCAGACTTAAGACTCAGGTGTGAGGCTGTCTGAGAAAGGGTTTTCTAACAACCCCCAACCCTTCTGGGTTGGGAGCATTGGTCTGACTGGAACCAGTTTCCACTTTCAATTTTCCTGGGGAAGCTGAGGACCAACTAGAGGCAGAAAGCTGTCATCCCAAACTCCCCGCGTTAGCTGGTTGAGATCATGGCACAGCCAGAAGTCTCTACTCAACAGTAACCCATGCGTGCACCCCTACCTTTCCTTCTGACCTATACCTCCTGGGTCCCAACCGGGACTTTTTTGAAAGCGTAGCCCCAAAATTCTCCTTATCTCTGAATCTACTTCCTCTGATCCCTGCCTCTTAGGTACTAATTGTTCAGACTTTCATTTCCTCTCCTAAGTATTAGAGCAAGTTGTATCTCCAAAGGGATCTAAGGAAGCTCTACACTGTGTCCCTAGGCATCTAGGCTCTGAACCCAGGGAGTCTTGTCCCTGGTGTCCCTCCCAATTTAGGCATGCAGCTCTTGACATGGGCAGTTATGTGGGACCGGTCCCCCACCACCCTTGCCAGGACCCCAAGTTTGTAAAAGGCTAGGAAGACTGGTCTCCCATTGTGTAAGATGCTCTCCTCCCCTGATTTCTACCCAGCTTACCCCTCTGCAATACAATCTCCAAGCCTTGGCTCCTTGGCCAGGACCTTAGAACTGATGACTCAGTACTTTAACAACTGGAACTGGGTCTATGACAACATCAGGATCAGGATGAAAGTGAATTGAGTGAGTCAAGGAGAACGGAGACAGAGAGAGAAAAGAGAGGGAGAGAGAGAAAAAGAGAGATATAAGTAGTAAAGAAAAAACAGTGTGCCCTTTTCCTTTAAAAGCCAAGGTAAATTTAAAACCTATAATTGATAACTGAAGGTCATCTCCATGACCCTGTAACACTCCAGTACTACCTTGTCAGTGTAAACAAGGGCATAGCCTGAAAACACTGAGACCACTGACAACCAGTAGCCTTCCTATCAAAAATCCTTAACCCAGGAACCCACAGATGGCCCAAATGCATTCAATCTGTAGTGGCAACTGCTTTGCTAAAGGAAGAAAGCAGAACCCGACCTAGCAGATTTCTTAACAGGGGATTTAAATCTTAATTACCATGCAAAGTTCCGACCAGACGTAGAAAGAACTCCCTTCAGGACACGACATAGATGGCTCCTCCCGGTGACTGAGGAAAAAAAACCACAATGGGTATTCGGTAATTGATAGGGAGACTCTTAAGGAAGCAGAGTTAGGAAAATTGCCCAATCATTGGTCTGCTCAAACGTGCAAGCTGTTTGCACTCAGCCAAGCCTTAAAGTATTTACAGAATCAAAAAAAAATCTATCTCAATCCTTACTCAAAAAGTTACCTACACCCTCTCTGAAATGAATTTGCATAAGAACTGTTGTTTATGGGAATGCATCTTGATAGGGCAGCTGGGTTGTTATGAAATACTCAGGAACCCAGCCCAGCTCTAAAACTCACCCCTGAGTGCAAAGGCAATGTTGGGCATGCTGGTAAAGGACTACTAGAATCCAGCAGCCCAGACCCCTTTCTTTGTGGCCAAGAAAGGCGGGAAAACATGGGCAGGACTGCTACATCAGTGAGCATAAGTAATTCAATAAGCAAAGGTCCATGGATGGTTATGCACCCTGGAAAGGAATAAGCATTAGGACCATAGAGGTCGTTCTAGGACTAATGCTTATCAGAAAATGACTAGGGGTGCTGGCATCCCTATGTTGTTGTTGTTGTTGTTGTTGTTGTTGTTTTTCAGATGGGAAACATTCCCTCTAAGGCAAAAACACCCCTATGATGTATTCTGGACATTTCTAAAAGAAGACATACAAATGGCCAACTAGTATGCAGAAAATGCTCAATATCTGTAATCAGCAGAAAAATGCAAATTAAAACAATGAGATATCGTCTCATGCCTCTTAATGTGGCTATTACCAAAAAGACAAAAAATAAGCATTAGCAAGGATGTGGAGGAAAGGGAACCCTTGCATACTCTTAGTGGAAATATAAATTGATACAGCCATTGTAAAAAACAGTATGAAGGTTTGTCAAAAAATTAAAAATAGAACTATTATGCAACAATCTTTCTCTGGGTATGTATCCAAAGAAAATAAAATCAGGATCTCAAAGTGATGAATAAATGAAGAAAATGTAATAGATAGACAGACAGACAACGAAATACAAGTCAATCTTTCAAAAGAAAGAAATTCTGTCATCTGTGACAAGATGTATGAACTTGGAGGGCTGTATGCTAAGTGAAATAACCAGTCACAGAAAGACAAATACTACATTATCTCACTTATATGTAGAATCTAAAAAAAGTTGAACTCACAGAAATGGAGAGTATAATGGTGATTGCCAGAGGCTGCCTGGAGAGGAGGAAATAGGGAGATGTTGATCAAAAGTTACCAAGTTTTAGTTGGACAGGATGAATAAAATATGGAAATCTCTTTACAGCATGGTGACTATAGTTAATCATAATGTATTGCATACTTAAAAACTGTTAACAGAGTAGATCTTAAATATTCTCACTCCAAAAAAGCGGTAAGTATGTGAGATGACAGATACGTTTTAAGCTTGATTTAATCATTTTGTGATATCTACATACATGAAAACATCATGTTGTATACTGTAAATATATACCATTTGTGTGTGTTAATTTTACCTTAATAAAGTTGGGGAAGAGAAAAAGAACCTTTATGTTATCCATTGTAAATGACTGTCAGAACATAATGCCTAAATATTATTGGTCATTCAAGTGTCCAAGGAGTCAACACTTAATGTAGAGGAGACAAAGAGCAGCTGGTAAAATAAATACTCCTGCTTCAACTAACTGGAAAAGATTCCCTCTTTCAATGCATCTAGAACATCTTCTAACAGTATCAAACTTAACATACTCTCAGAAAAAAAGAACTTTTTCTCAGATAGTGAAGAATTCAACCATTTGCTCACAGTCAGACCTACATACACATAAACACACACACACACACACACAAACACACACGCTAGTCTCAGAGCAGAAATGACAGCAGTAAGTGAAAGAGAAGTAAATTTGGGGTAGACAAGTATTTTATGCATTGTATGTGTGTCCCCAAGTCTGTTTTAGATTACTGTTATTATCCTATGCCTGGATTTTATAGGAGTTATCAGATGCATTTTCATTTTAAAACTTAGCTTCTGCTTAACAATTGGTAGTCTCCCATAACTCATGCCTATAAAAAGGACCACGAGAAAGCAACATTCCCATAAAAAATTTAAATAGTAAAACAACTGTGCTGTACTGGGAATTTCCGTATAACAACTTAATCCTCCTGTACTTTCACAACTGTTAATATTACATGGAGCACATACAGAGTTAAGGTGTAGAGAAACAGAAAACAAACAGAATCTCAGAAGTTGTGTGTTAAGCAAGTTATGAATGACTTTCGGAGTTTTTACAATGTATTTTTCAGTCTCTTACCATCTTGGGAACAGTAAGAAAATGTCTGATTCCAAGTATAATAGATTATCAGTTTCATCTTTATTGTTTGTATATTCTTTTCATAATCGCTTCCTCTTCTGCAAAGACACTACTATAAATTTCTATAGCCATTTATTTTCATTCTACTTTTTATTGCTGCCTTTTAATGACTAGTGTAATGTGCAGAAAGAAAACAGAACTAAGGTAAAATCCTTGCTCCTCTTCTAACCAGTCTTGTGACCATAGAGGGTGTTACTTAACTGCCCTGAGACTCGGTTTTCTTGTTATTGAATAAAGAAAATATTAAGTACATCATGGGATTATTGTTAAGATTAAGTGAAAACATTTGTGAGGGATCTTGAACACTGATCAATAAATGATAGTTTATTTCCTCTCTCCCAGTTCCCTCTCTAAGACTGCTGAAGTTAGGATGTCCCACCTCCCTACAGTATCTGCTGCTAGATTAGACACAGAGTAGGTGCTTCGTTAAGTGTTTCTTAAATGAGTAATGAGTTCTTACATTTTCCTTTGTTATTAAAGATCTTACCATATTAAACTGCTATGAAGATGTGCCAAAAGCTACTTTCTGAGTCTTGGGGAAGAAAACATGTTTCATAAATTCCAAAAAAAAAAAAAAACCTATTCATAACATTGGTATGCAATACATAGAGTAAGCACTCAAATATTTGTTGAAAAATGTTGGCATGTAAGTGTATGAGCTGTATTAAGGACATACATTATACATTTGTGATATTTTACTCCACTCTTGAGAGAAATGATTTGACCCAAAATATTATCAAATCTGTGGAATAACAAGGTACTTTATCATGAGGTTTTATTATGTATTGTTAACTTCTATAATTCTCATCATGATTCATCAGTCACATTTATACATCACCTAGCATTACCCAGAAAAGAATCTTCATGTTCAGTATGCCTGTCAAAACTGGCCTCACCTTTTATTTTTTTTAACCGTACAAAGTACTGCATGCTGAAAAGCTTGTGGAAATTCCACTCAGGGAAACATCAAGGTTAAACGTGACTAATGTGGAGGCATCCAGACAAAGAAGTTTTGATCAGAAGAGGAAATTAAAGTTAAGAGTCACCTGCAGAGGGTAAAAGTGGAAAGAGAATAAGACCTAACAGTTATTTAATGGCAAAAAGAAAAGAAATAGAGCCAGAGTTGTTGGAAATGTTTCTAAAAATTACTAGCTGCAGGGCATATGGACAGAGGAGCTAAGATGTCAATAAAATAAAATGGAATTTATGAAATAGCAAAAGAGTAGAGAAAAGAAATCAATTAAACAAAAAAATCCACTTTTCTGTATCAGTTCTGGCTTTAAGGGGTAGGAACTACAATTTTTTTTTCTTTGCTTTGTTTTTTCTAGTTTTATAATACATTTACACATATAGAAAAGTTGTTATGCTGACTCAGAATTAAATTAAATTTATTTAATTTAATTAAAAGTAACAATACATTACTTTTAAAATTTGAATGTTTCTCATGAAACACAAACTTTTCAGCATTATTGCCTATTTTGGCTATCATATCATATATGATTTTGTAGAATATCAGCATGACAATAAGGCAAAGGTCATACGAGTATTATGAATATTTTAATAAGTTTGCAGAATCTGTGTTACTCATGCTATACAACATTCCTGATAAGTTATCAGTCTGGCCTTGAAAGCCAGATTTTTTCAAAAATATTTATACTTATCAATAACTAAATATCAATAGATCAGAATATTTATATATACAATAAAAGCACAATTTCCATTCTAGCTTTGAAAAAATCCTGTTTCCTCATCTCCCTGCCTACCTGCAAGATATTGTACGTTATATCTAAAGGACTCCGTAAAATCCTATCTTCTACCATCATTTTAAAAGTAACAATAGGAAGGGAGACTAGCTGCCCCAAAGAGGCCAAACAACTCCATGATGGCCTTGATTTGGATTTGCTATCAGCTTATACTCAACATATCAAAGCATATCAATTCTCTGAGCAAAAACTTCACTGGATTCCAATTGCCTTTAGAATGAAGTAGAACTACTTATTCCAGTCATCATGGAATGTCATGATTCCCTTTTCAAGTTTAATTTTCATCTCTCCCTTCTTCATTTATTCTATGCCAATAAAAAGAAACTCTATAGTTTCTATACATGTGCTGATTTCTTCTCATTTTCATCTTTATTTTCATGCTGTGCCCTCCATTTCTTTCTTCTTCAACTCTTTCTTCAACGCTCGGCTCAAATACAATTTTTCACTGACACTCAAAATATTTTCTCTCATTTATTTGTGTAAAGGTCAATTTTATTTCAACTTGGCTAAGCCATGGTACCAAGTTTTTGGTTGAATACCAGTCTATATGTTGCCATAAAGGTATTCTTAGATGAAATTAATATCTAAATCAGTAGACTTTGAATAAAGCAGATTAATGAGAGTGGGACTCACCCAGTGAGTTGAAGGTCTTAAAAGAAAAGACCAGCCAGGTGCAGTGGCTCACGTCTGTAATTCTAGCACTTTGGTAGGTGGAGGCAAGTAGATCACTTGAGGTCAGGAGTTCAAGACCAGCCTAGCCAGTATAATGAAACCCTGTCTCTACTAAAAATACAAAAATTAGCCAGGAGGAGGTGGGGTGGCTCAGGTCTGTAATCCCAGCTACTCAGGAGGCTAAGTCAGGAGAATTGCTTGAACCCAGGAGGTGGTGGTTGCAGTGACCTAAGATCATGCCATTGCACTCCAGCCTCGGTAACAGGTAACTCTGTCAAAAAAAAAAAAAAAAAAAAAAAAAAAAAAAAAAAAAAAAAAAGCCCCCAAAAAAAAAAAAAAAAAAAAAAAAAAAGACCAAGGTCTCCCGAAGGAAAAGAAATTCTGGCTCTAGATTACCTTCAAACTCAAGATTTCAACATCACCTCTATCCTGTGTACCCAGAATCTGGCCTACCCTGCAGATTTTAGATAGGCCAGGCCTCACACTGTATTAACTACTTCCTTAAAAATCTCCTCTCTTCTCTCTCTTTCTGTGTATCTGTATGTGTATATGTGTATGTGTATAGAGATACACACATAATTTTTCTACTAATCTATAAGCCCCTCAAAAGCAATTATCTTTCTATACATCAAACACCAATGCTTTAAAAACAGACTGAGTTTGGAGTAATGTCAGAAAGATGACAGAATGAAAGTCCCCAGCTCTATCCTCCAACAGAAACACTAATTTAATGACTAACAACACATCTGTGGGTGAAAATATATTTATGAGAGCTTTGGAATCCAAGTGAAAGATTGGAGCACCTTGATGGATGACAGAAATGAGAAAAGAAGCATTTAAAAAGGTAAGAGAGTGGTTTTACTTTGCCTGCATCACCCCTCCCTCAAGTCAGCACAGCATAGTACTAAGAAAGATCCCCTCAGCCCACAAGTTCTCCTGTGAAGGAAAGAGAGAGCAAAGTGAATGTTGGACATGTTTAGCATTTGGGGACACTATCCAAGAGGCTGTTTCTGCCACGCCTCATTCAGAACACTGAGGAAAGTTTTACATCTAGATTATTGGGAGGATCTAATAAGAGTGGAGGTGGTTCTCCACACCCAGCACATGTTGAGACATTCATCCTGAGTCCTCAACAGCAAGTCCACTTGCCCACAGTCCCTGACACCAAGCCTATTGCTTGCAGACCCTCCAACTGACTCACTCAGAATCTCTGGCCAAGCTGACTGATAAGGTATTCTCACTGTTAAATATAGGCTATAATAACTCCAGTAGGTGAAGATTTCTTCAAATGCACAAAGTGACAAAGATCATGAAGACTCAGAGAAACTGGACACCATCAAAGGAACAAAATAAAGCTTTGGTAATAGACCCTAAATAAGTGAAGAGCTACAAACTCATGGAAAAAATATCAAGTAATTATCTTTTAAAAGTTCAGTGAAGAGAAAAGAAGTAGACAACTAAAAGAAAACATAAACACAATACATAAAAGATATGCAATAAATAGAAAATTTTTTTGTAAAAAATGAAAAAGAACCAAGTGAAAATTCTTGAACTAAAGAATACAATGATTGAACTAAACATTTCAACAAAGTTTCAATAGCAGACTTGATTAAACAGAAGAAAAAAATCAGCGAACTCAAAAACAAGTCATTTGAAATCATCTAGTCAGAGGAATGAAAAGAATAAAAATAACAAAAATGAATGAAGAAAGCCTTCAGGACTTACAGTACACCTTAAGGTGAATCAATGTTTGCATTATGGAAGTACTGCAAGAGGAAAAAAAGAGAAAGGAGTGGAAGGTTCATTTTAAAAAATAATGATTAAAACACCCTTATCTAAGGAAGGAAATGAACATCCAGATACATGAAGCCCAAAGAACTCCAAATATGTTGAACACGAAGGACTCTACACTAAAACATATTATAAATAAATTGTCAAAAGTCAAAGACAAAGAGAGAATTTCTAAAGTGGTAAGAGAAAAACAACTCAATACATACAAGTGTACTTCCATAAGGCTATTAGCAGATTTCTCAGCAGAAACTTTGCAGGACAGGAGAGTGTGATCATATATTCAAGGTTCTTACAGAAAAAAAAAAATGCCAACCTAGAATACTATACCAAGCAAAATTTGTTTTAAAAAAAATGATAGAGATAGAGACTTTTCCAGAGAGAAAAAAACTGAAGAAGTTTGTCACCACTAGACTTGCCCTACAAGAAATGCTAAAGGAACTTTTTCAAGTTGAAACAACAGGATGCTAAACAGCAAAATGAAAGCATATGAAAGTATAAATCTCACTGATGAAAGTAAATATATAGTCAAATTCAAAATACTGTAATACTGTAATTTGGTTTGTAAATCACATTTAATTCAATAATAAAAGTCAAAAGAAAAAAGCAGTAAGAATAAATTTAAAATTTTAGTGGATACACAATATTAAAAGATGTAGATTGTGGCATCATTAACATAAAGTATGTGCAGTGAGGAAAGAAGTAAAAGTATAGAGTGTTTGTATGTGATTTATGAAAAGTTACTATCAACTTAAAATACAGTATTATAATTATAAGATGTTTAATGTAAGCCTTATAATACCACACATAAAATACCTATAGTAGGTACACAAGAGAAAAAGTAAAAGGAATCAAAGCATATAACTACAAAAAATTTAAAATTATAGAGGAAAATAAGAAAAAGGAAAATAGGGACAACTACAAAACAGACAAAAAGCAATTAATAAAATGGCAATAGTAAGTCCTTACTATCAATAATTACCTTAAACATAAATGGATTAAACTACCCAATACAAAGATATGCAGTAGCTGAATCGATATAAAACACCAACATTCTACTATATACTGTCTATAAATGACTCACTTTAGAATTAAGGACACATATAGACTGAAACTAAAGGGTGGAAAAAGATATTTCATGCAAGTGATCACCAAAAGAAACCAGGAGTAGCTATATTTGTAGCAGTCAAAATAGAATTTAAGTCAAAAACTACCACAAAAGATCAAGAATGTCTTTATATAAATATAAAATGGCCAATTCAGCAAGAAGATAACAAATATAAATATATATGCACCCAACATCAGAGCATCTAAATATATAAAGCAAGCACTGACAGATCCAATGGGATACATAGAAAAGACAATAGTAGTAGGAGACCTCAATACTTTACTTTCAATAATAGATTAAAATAATAGGTCAGACAGAAAATGTATAAGGAAACAGCAGACTTAAATAACACCATACAGTAGACTTAAATAAAACCATAGACCAAATGAACCTAATAGACATATACATTTCACCTATCAGAAGTAGAATACACTTTCTTCTCATGCACACATGAAATATTCTCTAGGAAAAACCACATGCTGGGTCACAAAAAAAAATCTTAACAAATTTAAGAATATGAAAGTCATTCCACATCCAGGCAACACTGATGTAAGGGGTGGACTCCCAAGGCTTTAGGCAGCTCTCCCCCTGTGGCTCTGTAGGGCACAACCCCTGCAGCTGTTTTAACAGGCTGGTGTTGAGTGCCTATGGCTTTTCCAGGTACACCGTGCAAGTTGCCAGTGATTTACCAGTCTGAGGTCTGAAGGAGGGTGGCCTTCTTCTCACAGCTCCACTAGGCAGTGCCCCAGTAGGGACTCTCTGTTGGGGTTCCAACCTTACATTTCCCCTCTGCACTGTGTTAGTAGAGGTTCTCCATGAGGGCTCTGACCCTGTAGCAGGATTCTGCCTGGACATCCAGGCATTTCCATAAATCCTCTGAAACCTTGGTTGAGTCTCCCAAGCCTCAACTCTTGCTGCCTGTGCACCCACAGGCTTAACACCACATGGATGCCACCAAGGATTATGGCTGGCACATTCTGGAACAGTGGACTGAGATATATCTGGGTTCCTTTTAGCCATGGCTAGAGCAGAAGTGGCAGGGATGCCAGGAGCATTGTCCCAAGGCTGTGCAGGGTAGTGGGGTCGTGAGCCCAGCCCGTGAAACCATTCTTGCCTCCTAGTTCTCTGGGTCTGTGATGGAAGGAGCTGCTGAGAAGGTCTCTGAAATGCCTTCAAGGCATTTTTCCCCTTGTCTTGGCTATTACCATTGGTCTCCTCTACTTACACAAATTTCTGCAGCTGGCTTGAATTCATCCCCAGAAAATGGGTTTTTCTTTTCTACCACATGGCTGTGTTGCAAATTTTTCAAACTTTTACACTTTTCTTCCCTTTTAAATATAAGTTCCAGTTCCAGGTCATTTCTCTGCTCATGAATGCAAGAATAGGCTGCTAGAAGCAGCCAGGCCACATCTTGAACATTTTGCTGCTTAGAAATTTTTTCTGCCAGATACCCTAAATCATCATTCTCAAGTTCAGAGTTCCACAGATCTCTAGGTCAGGAGCACAATGTCTCCAATCTCTTTACTAATGCATAACAAAAGTGACATTTGCACTAGTTCCCAATTCGTGCCTCTTCTCCATCTGATACCACCTCAACCTAGACTTCATTGTCCATATCACTGTCAGCATTTTGTTCACCACAATTTAACAAGTCTCTAGGAAGTTCCAAACTTTCCCTCATATTTCTGTCTTCTGAGCCCTCCAAACTGTTCCAACCTTTGCCCTTTACCCAGTTCCAAAGTCGCATCCACATTTTGAAGTATGTTTATGACAATGCCCCACTTATAGGTACCAATTTTCTATATTAGTCTCTTCCCACATTGCTATAAACAACTACTTTAGACTGGGTAATGTGTAAAGAAAACAGGTTTAATTGACTCACAGTTCCACAGGCTGTACAGGAAGCATAACTGGGGTGGCATCAGAAAACTTACAATCATGGCAGAAGGCAAAGGGGAAGCAGGCATGTCTTACATGGCTGGAGAAAGAGGAAAAGCAAAGGAGAAGGTGCTACACATTTTTAAACAGTGAGATCTCATGAGAACTCACTCACTGTCATGAGAACAGCAAGGGGGAAATTCAGCCCCATGATCCAACCACCTCCCTCCAAGCCCCTCTTCCAACACTGGGGATTACAACGCAACATGAGATTTGGGTAGGGACACGAATCCAAACCATATCAAAATGCAAATGAAAACACAGAATACAAAAACTTAAGAGATGCAGCAAAAGCCATACTAAGAGGGAAGTTTATAGTGCTAAATATCTACATTTTAAAAACTGAAAATTCTCAAATAAACCATCTACCTTTATACCACAAGGAAATAAAAAATAAGAAAAAACTAAGCCAAAATTATCAGAAGGAATGAAGTACTTAAGATTAGTGCAGAAACCAGTGAAATAGAGAACAGAAAAGTATTAAGAACGATTTATAAAACTAAGAGTTAGCTTTTAAAAAATTTTTTAAAATCAACAAACACCTAGCTAGACAAAGAAAGAAAAAAAGGAGACAACTCAAATAAATAAAAATCAGAAATAACAAAGGAGGCATCACAATTTATGCCACAGAAATAAAAAGGATCATAAGGGACTATTATACACCAACAAATTGTATAACCTGGAAACAATGTGTAAATTTCTGGAAACATATGATCTATCAGTAATAAATCAAGAAGAAATAGAAAGACTGAACAGGTCAGTAACAAATCAGGAGGGTAAATAAGTAAAATTCCCTCAAAAAAGAAAAGTCTGGGGCCAGATTACTTCACAGGTGAATTTGACCACACATTTAAAGAACTACCAATGCTTTTTAAATTTTATAAAAATATATAAAAAAGAATAGCACTTTTAAATTCATTTTATGAGGCCAGCATCACACTGATACCAAAATCAGACAAAGACAAAACAGAAAACTATAGGTCAATGTCCTTGATGAATATGCATCCCAAAATCCTTAGCAAAATACTGGCAAAGTGAATTCAACAGCATGCTAAAAAGGTCATTGACTATGATTAAATGTGATTTACTCCAGGGATGCAGAGATAATTCAACATACACAAATCAATCAAGATAATACACATTAACAGAATGAAAGACAGAAGACACAGGATCATCTGACTACACGCAGAAAAGCATTTTACTTAACACAATTTTATTGTAAAACTCTCAACAAATTAGGTATGGGAGAAACTTGTCTCAACAAAATAAAAGCAAAATAAGAAAGAAAAGTCTTTAGCTAACAACACAATGGTGAAAATCTGAAAGCTTTTTGTCTAACATCTGAAATGAGCTTAGGTTGTGCTCTCACCACTTCTATTCAATATAGCACTGGAAATCTTAGGGCAATTAGGCAACGAAAAGAAATAAAAGACAACCAAATTTAAAAGGAAGAAGTAAAATTGTCTCTGTTTGCCAATAACATAATCTTATATATAAGAAACCCTGAAGTCCACACCAAAAAAAAAAAAAGTTAGAACTAATAAATTCAGTAGTTGCAGGATACAAAATCAACATACAAAAATCTGTTGTATTTCTATACATTAACAATGAATTATCCTCAAAGGGAAATTAAATTTAAAAATCCCATTTGTAATAGCATCAAAAAATAAACTTAACTAAGGACATGAAACACTTATACATCCAAAACACTGATGAAAGAAATTGGAGCAGACACAAATAGATGAAAAGACATTCCATGTTCATAGATTAAAAGAATTAACATTGTTAAAATGACCACAGTACTTAAAGTGATCTACAAATTCAATATAATCCCTATCAAAATTCCAATGGCATGTTTATAGAAATAGAAAAAGAAATCCTAAAATTCATGTAGAATCACAAAGACCCAAAAGAGCCAAAGCAATTTTGTTCAAGAACAAAGCTGGAGGCATCACACTTCCTAATTACAAAACTACAGTCATGAAAACAGTATGGTTCTGACATAAAAATAGACACTTCAAACAATGAAACAGAATAAAGAGCCCAGAAATAAACTTACACATATACAATCAACTGATCCTTGACAGTGTTCCAAGAGTTCAAAATAGGGAAAGGACAGCCTTGTCAATAAATGGTGCTAGGAAAATTGGATCTCCATATACAAAAGAATTAAATTGGACCCCTATCTTTCACCACACACAAAAAAACTCAAAATGGGTTAAAAACTTAACTAAATGTAAGACAGACCTGAAACTGTAAAACTTCTAGAAGAAAACATAGAATACCTTATTGACATTGGCTTTGGCAATGATTTCTTGTATACGACACCAAAAGCATAGGCAACAAAAGCGAAAATAGACAAGTGAGACTATGTCAAACTAAAAAGCTTTTGTACAACAAAGGAAATAATCAACAAAATGAGAAAGGAACCTATAGAATGGGTTTGCAAGCCATGCATCCAATAAGGGGTTAATATCAAAACATGTAAGGAATAGCAATAAAATAAAACAAAATAAATTTTAAAATGAACAAAAGACTCAAATTGACATTTCTGCAAAGAAGGAATAAAAATGTACCAACGGATATCTGAAAAAAATGCTCAATAGTAATAATCTTCAGGGAAATACAAATTAAAACAATGAGATATTACCTTACCATGTTAGAATGGCTATTAGCAAAAAGACAAAAGATGAGTGTTGAGAAGGATGTGGTGAAAAGGGAACTCTTGTACATTGTTGGTAGGGATGTAAATTGGCACCCCTATTACAGAAAATTGTCTGAAGATTCCTCAAAGGGGCTGGGCATGGTGGCTCACACCTGTAATCCCAGGACTTTGGGAGGCCAAGGCAGGCAGTTCATGAGGTCAGGAGATCAAGACCATCCTGGCTAACACGATGAAATCCCATCTCTACTAAAAACACAAAAAATTAGCCGGGCATGATGGCAGGCACCTGTAATCCCAGCTAGTTGGGAGGCTGAGGCAGGAGAATGGTGTGAACCTGGGAGGCAGAGTTTGCAGTGAGCAGAGATCGCACCACTGCACACCAGGCTGGGCAACAGAGCAAGACTCTGCCTCAAAAAAAAAAAAAAGAAGAAAAGAAAAAAGATTCCTTAAAACATAAAATAGAACTACAATATGATGCAGCAATCCACTTTTGAATATCTACCCTAAGGAAATTAAATCACTATCTTGAAGAGGCACTCCCACATTTATGGCAGCATTATTCACAATAGTTACAACATGGAAGCCACCTAAATGTCCATAAATGGATAAAAAGATTAAGAAATGTAGTATATACGCACAATAAAATACAGAATGAGAACATTCTGGCATCTATGACAACATGAGTGAACCTTGAGGACATTGTACTGATTGAAATAAACAAGACAAGGAAAAATACACATAAGCCTACTTATATGAGGAATCTGAAATAGTCCAATTCACAGAAGTAGAGAGTAGAATGGTGGTTGCCAAGGTCTGAGGGGAGAGGAAAATGGGAGATATTAGTACAAGTTTCAATGTTTTTTTTGTGCAAGATGAATCAGTCATGAATAGTTAACTATTGTTAACTACAGCAGTAGTTAACAATAGTATATTGTATGTTTGAAAATTTGTTGTGTTCTTATCACACAAAAAGTAGTAATAAAGAAAGAAAGCAGAAGGGAACTTTTGAAGGTGATGCATATGTTTACAGCATGGATTGCAGTGATAGTTTCACAGGTGAATACTCATCTCCAAATTTATCAAGCTGTGTACATTCAATATGTATAGTTTTTCTATGTCAATTGTACCTCAATAAAGTGGTTTTTAAAAATACAGTGTGTTTAATAAATATCAAATGAATGATTAAATGTTTGGTCAATTAAAGAATACATATTTGGTCAATTCCACCAGTGAAATACCTCAACTTAATTTTTTATTCTTTCTTTCCTTTGGCAGTGCTGTTGTTCATATACTTAGCCTCTTTATCTACACAATTCGAGATGGTTATCTCTATAATATGGTCAGTCTTTGTGTTCCCAACCAAATCTCATCTTGAATTGTAATCCCCCTAATCCTCATAATCCCCACATGTCAAGGGAGAGACCAGGTGGAGGTAATTGAATCATGAGGGTGGTTCCCTCATGCTGTTCTCATGATAGTGAATGAATTTTCATGTGATCTAATGTTTGTTTTGCTTTTTGTTTGTTTATTTGGTTTTGTTTGTTTGTTTCTTTCTTTGTTTTTGAGACAGAGTCTTGCTCTGTAACCAGGCTGGAGTGCAGTGGTACAATCTCAGCTCACTGAAACCTCTGCCTCCCGGGTTCAAGTGATTCTCACGCCTCAGCCTCCCTAGTAGCTGGAACTACAAGCATGCGCCACCATGCACAGCTAATTTTTGTATTTTTAGTAGAGATGGGGTTTCACTATGTTGGTTAGGATTGTCTCGATCTCTCGACATTGTGATCCGCCCACCTTGGCCTTCCAAAGTGCTGGAATTACAGGCTTGAGCCACTGCGCCCAGCCCTGATGATTGTATAGCGAGCTCTTCCGCCTTTGCTCCACACTTCTCCTTCCTGCCGCCTTGTGAACAAGGTACACTGCTTCCTCTTCGCCTTCCGCCATTATTATAATTTTCCTGAGGCCTTCCCAGCCATGCCGAACTGTGAGTCAATTAAACCTCTTTCCTTTATAAATTACCCAGGATCAGGCAGTTCTTTGCAGCAGTGTGAAATGGACTAATATACTCTGCTTCCCAACTTTCAATCCCTGCCCAAGTCCAAATGTATCCTTCACATCGCCACTTAGAGATCTCTCCAAATCTCTCTCTCTCTCTCTCTGTCTCACACACACACACACACACACACACAGACACACACACAGTCCTGCAATAAGATGTGTACTAGTTCTCCATTGCCTGGAACCCCTTTACAGCTCTCATCCATATCCACTTACTTTTATAACCAATAATCTTACTGTTCTCTCTTACAAAAATGTTCTTAATAAGTTTCCTGATTAGTAACAAGTTTTCTGTGTGTATTATTTATCTTATAACCATCAAAGGTAACCAAAGAAAAAGTAATATAAAAGTTGTAAGCTATTTCCACCATCAAGAGGTAGCTTTTATTATCCAGTCCCAAGAGACCTGGGCACTTTGGCTGCATGCTCTTACATTTCAGGACCTTTGCCTGCCTGACAAATGCTTATGGACCTTTGAAGTTGCATGTCAAATGTCACTTCTTCTGGGAAAGCTTCCTCTGCTTCCTCAAGTGGTTATTCTTCCATTGCCCACACATATTTTACATGTGTTTCCTGGTGTGTCTGTCTACCTCATTGGAATCTGAAACCTCAGTTCCTCCCAGACTGTGCTCTTACCTCATTTGTCTTATATTCCTGAATATCTAGCCCATTGCCTTAGATAACTCTCTAACCTCTCCCTAAAGTAAATTTTTGTATTTTATAGGCATGCAGGAATATACCAATGTCAGCAGCAAAGCATAACTGTCTAACTTTTCTTTGGAAATTCTTTCCTAGAACCAGAAAATGAATATATATATACATATATATATATATATATATATATGTATATATATACAACATGAAGAAGCATCTTATTCTGCGAACTCACAAAAGATTTTTTT
>NW_016826110.1:318962-339709 GCF_001698545.2 Rhinopithecus bieti
AAATGAATATATATATACATATATATATATATATATATATATGTATATATATCCAACATGAAGAAGCATCTGATTCTGCGAACTGACAACAGATTTTTTTTCCTTTTTATGTGGACATTTTGACATAGTATAGACACAGCTGGTAATTCTATTGTAATCCAATAAGATCCAATTGGATACCAATAGGATTATAACCTCTTGGCTTCTCATGTGTGTTCCTGTGAGAATTCTGAGTATTGTGTGTTTTGCACTGAAAAGGAATAACAGCTATTAGTCCTATACAAAGAGTTGTCTGTTGTGTCATATATCCAGGAGCTATGAGTTTGCCAGATTAAATAGTTAATATCGCATTCACTGGAAGTGCTGTTACTGAATTCTGCTGCAAATGCCTAACTTTTAAGATGGCTGAGCACAAATAAAGCCAAGTACAAAGCTGAAATCTTTTGATAAATGTCAAGTTGCCATTAGAATGCTGTTCGTAGACTTTAGGGTACAGGCAATGTCATCATTCTCAGCAAAGAAGCAATTGCTTCCTCTCAACACCTTGACAGATCTGCACAAGTCCATAGATTATCACTGCCCTCTGTACTCTTTATCATGTTTTAAATCTGTTGAACTGTGAAAAAAATCAAGTGTGCTTCACAAAACAGGATCATAAAAATGAACTTCGCTGGAGCTGTCTTTGATGGAAGATTTTGAATCACACCCTAGACAAGTCAAAAAAGAGATTGGGAACTCACTTGAGACATCAGTGTAGAAATGCTAAATACAGCAGTGCATTAAGTGCAAGGAGACTAGGCTACTCAGGTAAGGGCGAATGGCACTCTGACATAATACAAAGCCAAGCAAAACCAACAGTGCTTCCAGGCTGCAGAAAGGGTAAGTCTGTTCCTCTGAACTTCCTTTGTGTTTTCACAGTTGAGGGACTGTCATGCTGGAGTATTAAGTCGGCTCCAAGACCCCATCTGTCATATTCCGGGCTTGTTGAGTTGTTCGTAACCAATACTAATGAGAGACATGCCCTTTCCATAGTTACCTCAAAGATATGCAAAAGCTGCTCTGCTGTGCTCTTCAGCCTTGCCTAATTTCCCATCAAAGAAATAGAACTTCAGCTACTTGACTGACTTTTCATATTGAATCTTGAGAAATCGGAGATGCTTCATGCACTTGCAACACTCAAGGAAATAAAATGCTCACACTTGGCCATATTTAATGTCTGGATTCACAACCCTTTCATTTTTAACATAATTTGCTACTTTGCTTTATATTTTATTTCCTGGTGTTACTGATTCAGAGACAAGAATTTTTATCTTTTTAAGCTCAAAAACATAACAGCTATGAAAATTCCCAATGTATCAAAGTGTAAAGTTAATGCCAACTTCATTCAATGTGTGTGTGCCTATGTGTGGTTGTATTATCTTTCGGTTTGATTCAATCTTGAATTTTGGTGGGTTTTGTTTTCACAATTTTGAAATTTGCGGGGTTTTCAATAAAATACATTTTGTGTAATTATGCTTAAGAAAAAAGAAAAAGATTCTTAGATTAACAATCAAAGATCTTATTTCTAAAATGGAGAAACTTGCTTTGGTGAATACACATGATAAAAGTGAGCTTGGCCCTTCTTTCGTCCTTTTGTGTGACATATAGACATAAAAATAGATCATAAAAAATGAATGCAGGGGAAGGATAAAAGTGCTAATAACCTGTAACTGCTAATACACCAAGAGCGGCTAGGGGAAGAACTGTGCTAAGCAGTTTAAAAGGCCCATTTTCCTGTATCGCCTGTTTTATAAAGCACAGGAAAATCAGCCACAACGTGGAAATGGGGATGAGAAAGCCAACAGGAACTGAAGGTCACTCAAGAAAATGGGCACTGACAAAACCATGGTGACAACATTTAGGGAAAGTTTATGTTTAAGACTGAGACCGCTGATTTAGTGGGGAGGCAAAGGAGCTAACCAAATACACTGAGCAACAGGCTGCAGTATAACAGAGGCGTGTTCTGGCATGGCCACAGGAGCGGCTCAGCTGCTCTCCCAGCTGGTGAGGAATGTTTCTCCACACATCCTCTTTAGAGATAAATGAGTGCCATAAACAAAATGTTTGTGTGCCCCCAAAGTGAAGCCCTAACCCTCAATGTGATGGTATTTGGAGGTGTAACCTTTGGGAGACAATTAGCTTTAGATAAAGTATTGAGGGTGGAGTCCTCATAATGGGATCAGTGCCCTTTTAAGAAGAGAGCCCCCTTTCTGTCACCTTGAGAGGGCACAGTGGGAAAAAGCTGTCAACAATCCAAGAAGGGCCCTCACCAGAAACTGACCATGCTGGCACCTTAATTTTCGACTTCCAGCCTCCAGAACTGTGAGAAAATAAATTTCTGTTAAGCCACCCAGTCTCAGCAATTTTGTTATGATAAAGCCAAGCAGGTAAAGACAGTGATCATTTTTTTAAAATTAGAAACAAAAATATCAAAAGAAGCTAGAAAATAATATTCTGAAGGGTCAACAGAGATGACTATCAATCTGGCAGTCAAGTGAAGGACTCTAACTAGTGAAGGAAGGAGAAACTCTGAGTTACAGAAGAGAGCTTCAGACTCCCTCAGAGAAACCATCTCACATTCTGCAGACCTCTAAGTGTTCATGGAGAGAAAGACTTTGTGTTGGTTACTTCCCACTAATCAGCATGAGGCTGTTCCACATAGAATACTGGAGGAAAGGAAGGCATCCTGTCCCTCCTGGAGGGAGGATGTGAGGAGCTGACCTCCCACAGCCAAGCGGCCAAGCTGCACGCCCCAGGATGACAGCCTCCAGACGTGTCGCGGCACAATCCACCCCAGCCACAGCCACAGTTAGCCGACACCCATCACTGCCTACCCACACCTTCAATGTAGAGATGAATGGAATCAGGAAAACTAGAAAGCATCTCCAGACACGTTGAAACTCAGAGTAGAGCAGAAGGACTTACAAGCCTAGCTAGTGGCTTTGGCAGCTCTATCACTTAGTGACTGTTACTGCAGGAGAGAAAAAACACGACAGGAAGGGAATAATGCTCCACATGCATGATATAAAAATAAAAGAGTTTGGCTTCCTGGACTTTGGTTTATAAAACAATGATACATTCCTGAGACAGGGTACATCTCAGAAATTGAAAACGTTTATTTGTCAAGGGACTCAATGATCTAATCAAAGTACCCAAATTAGATTTTAATGGGAGGAAGGAGGAAAGAGGACTGCTTCTAAAAGACATAATAGAATAATATTGAGGATATCAAGCACATGATGCCAAGAAGCATCAAAATGCAAGTATTACTCAATATTTCTCAAGTTGAAACTAATCAAAAACAACGTCTTGCTTCATATTTGCCCTACATAGAACCATCACAAGGCAAACAGTTTTTTCCCCTAAAAAAAATCAAATTTAGAACTCAAATTTCCCAGAATAGAGTTGTCAACAGCAGGTCTACAATCATAGCTCTAGTGAATGTCCCATGCCACCTAAATCATGAGAGTCACCAATGAGTACAAATAGGGACAGTTAAAAAACAGAATAATTAATTCAGTGCAATTAAACTCTAGTTTACCAGGATACAGGACAGATAACCTACTAGAAACTCCAAATTTAGCATAATCTCAAAAAGTATCTCCAGATAATGATTTTTAAAGTGTTTAATACTTACTACTTGCTAAATATACATTCAAAATGTAAAAACAAATGTAATTTTAAAATAAAATAAGGAGTGATTAATCATAATAATTATACCATACCTAGAGAACCCATCTGAAACAGAATAATATAAGCCATTTCATTATTATAAAGACATATATTATTGTTTTCAGAATTCATCACTCTAAATATAACATACAGATGTGTATATGTTATTGATTTTAGTGATTAAACTTAAAGGCTTTTAAGTAATAGCAAAAGGTGCTAAATTTAAGTAGTAAAAGTATAAAGAAAGGGAAAATTTTGGGAGGCTGAGGCAGGCGGATCACAAAATCAAGAGATGGAGACCATCCTGGCCAACATGGTGAAACCCCATCTCCACTAAAAATACAAAAATTAGCTGGGCGTGGTGGTGGGCACCTGTAGTCCCTGCTACTCGGGATGCTGAGGCAAGAGAATCGCTTGAACCAGGGAGGCGGAGGTTGCAGTGAGCCGAGATCATGCACCTCTGTACTCCAGCCTGGTGACAGAGTGAGACACCATCTCAAAAAAAAAAGAAAAAGAAAAATCAAAAAAAGAAAGGGAAAATTAATTGACATGTGAAATTATAGTGATGTTTTCATTCCAGATAAGTAATGGGGAAAAAATTAGAAAATGATAGTATTGGCCAGTCACAGTGGCTCACGTCTGTAATCCCAGCACTTTGGGAGGCCGAGACAGGTAGATCAAGAGGTCAGGAGATCCAGGAGATCGAGACCATCCTGGCCAACATGGTGAAACCCTGTCTCTACTAAAAATACAAAAATTAGCTGGGGGTAGTGGCGTGTGCCTGTAATCCCAGCTGCTCAGGAAGCTGAGGCAGGAAAATAGCTTGAACCAGGGAGTCAGAGTGCAGTGAGCTGAGATCGCACCACTGCTGAGACTCCATCTTATAAAAAATAAGAACTAAAAAAAAATGATGATATTGGCTGGGTGCGGTGGCTCACACCTGTAATCCCAGCACTTTGGGAGGCCAAGGCTAGTGGATCACCTAAGGTCTGGAGTTCGAGACCAGCCTGGCCAACATGGTGAAACCTCGTCTGTGCTAAAAATACAAAAAATTAGCCAGGTGTAGTGGCAGGCACCTGTAATCCCAGCTACTCAGGAGGCTGAGGCAGGAGAATCGCTTGAACCCAGGAGGCAGAGGCTGCAGTGAGCCGAGATCATGTCATTGCATTCCAGCCTGGGCAACAATTGCAAAACTCTGTCTCAAAAGAAAAAAATGATAATGTCATTATAAATCTGTAAGATGAAAGTACAATAAATCATCGTTGCATCTGCAAAATGACCCAATTTCAAATACATTCCTGAAAGCAGATGGAAAGAATACTGTGCATTTTATTTAATCTCTATAACCCTATAATTTAGATACAATTACTATCACCATTTTACAGATAACAAAACTAATCAGAGAGGGGAAGACTCATATCAGTGGTTTAAAAAAAAAATGGACCAGCGGAGCAGCTAAGATTTGTACTCAGACAACTCAGCTCTGGGGTCTGAAGTCCTAACTACTACACTAAGCAGCAGAGAAATATCGGGATGCTAAGTAACAGTAAGTATAGAAGGGTCATTTCAGAAAACCTAGAGTTCAAAGAGAAAAGTTTCCAAGAATAATGCCAGAAATCCATACAGTTTTGTTTTGTTTTGTTTTTTCCTTTTCAGAGTGATTACTACAACCCATGCATGCACGGTCTACCACATAGTACTTATCTAGGGGTAGGAACATTAAGTAGCAAAACTACTACTTTGTGTGATGCATTGCCATGACATGAGGAGGATGATCAAACCATAATCCTGATTCCAAAAATCTAGAGGGTTTCCAAATAACATCCTCAAGAACGTCTGAACTCTACATCAAGGTTGTAGATATCTACTCAGACACCAACAGAGACTACATGGCAATACAATTTCCCAATATGACCTGCTGCTAAGGACCAATTTCAGTAGATAGTAGCCTACTAAATGGCTAAGGGTAAAATCAGAAAAACTCAAGAAACTAGTTGTTTTTTCTTCCAAACTCAAGTGGAAAATGAGGATTCATTGCCTGGAAGTCATAGTTGTATACATATATACTTTATTCCCAGCCTGTATATCTTCATCTGCCTTCTCTTATCTGTTTCAAATTCTCTATAATTCTGGAACACTCTACCAGTAACATTCATTAGATCCTTGCCTCTGGGAATTCGTTCATGGCATCTCTTACCTAAATAGCACCTTACTTACATTTGCCTATCCAATTTTTACCCAGCCTTCAAAAACAGTTCAAATTCTATCATCTTACCGTCTTCCATAAAAATTCTAGAAATGATTTCTCCCTCCTCTGGACTTGAGCAAATTATTGATTGAGTGGATCTGAATTTATAGTTTGCATGTGACCTTTAATCATGTACCTCCTGAAGTAGTTGTAAAAATTAAATCTGACAGTCAAGATAATTAATGCAAAGTGTTTAGCACAATTTGTGACATATAGTAAGCCCTAAGGGTTAGCTGTTATGATTATTTCTGATTTTTAATCATATCATCTTATTATATGCTATTATTAAGCTATGATATTTAGTTTTATTATATGCATCATTTGCCTTTCCAGTAAGGATGAAAGCAGTATTATTATATCTAGTTTTCCCCAAATTCCCAAAACTCTTCACATTGTGCTGAACACAGAATGTATTGCCAATAAATACATAGGTGGTTGAAAAGAGGACATTAAAATTGTTGACAAATACTACTGTTTTTAGACTCTGCAATTTCTGAACCATGTTCAAGTAGTAAAACAGGTGGGACCATTCTTATCAAAAGATTTATGGTACAAAATAGTTGTTAAAATCTCTGTCAAGGCAATAAACTGCCATTCTAAGAAATAACTAGGTGGTCTTGACCTCAAGATCTAATGTGAACTATAAATTCTAGGGAGAAGATGGTTTATAGCCAACCATCAATCTGCAGGCATGTTTCCACATAAATTTCAGAAGTCTTGTGCTGGCTCACAAATTTCCTCATTAGATGTAGTCCACAAAGTTCTAAAACCCTAAGTAGGCAGACACATTTGACAATGTACATGTTTGTGTTTTAGAAATATCTGTGGAAGCAGCTTAAAGAAAACAGATTGCATGTGGAAAGATGAAAACAACAAAAGCATAGGAGGCCACTACATGGGCCCAGATGAGATGTGAGGACTCAGTCTGAAGCAATGGAAGTGAGGACAGAGGTGTCTGAAATCCCCCTTTCTTGTGCTGCTCCAAATGGTGCTTTCTCCATGCCTGATCTTCCTTCTTCTATAAAATATTCCAGTTTCTGGTATCCTGTGAGTAGACTGAATTATATCATGGCAGAGGTCACATGTTTCCTACCACAGAGCTCATCGTTTTTCTTACAGCTTACAAATAATGTATTGTCTGTAGATTTAATTGATAGTACTCAAAGCACTACTCAGCACTCCGAGAGTTTCCATTTCATCACTTCTCTTGTTACATTTTCATCCTAGATTTCCCTTTTCTTTTCATTTACTCTTTGCCAAAAGGCAAGATGAAATTAATAAATAAACATATGAGGAAAACATTTTATTCTGCTAGTAATCAAACAATATGTGGTATCATAATTTAGCTGTTTAGAAAAAAATATAACTATTTTCCAAGTGAGAATCGATATTTCCAAAGATGAAAGGAAGCTCAGGTCTGCAGAAGGCAGTGTAAATATATATAAATGTTTTAGAAAACAGGTCAGAAATAGATATAGGGAATTCCCTCCCCTCTAAAAAAGTGTCATGTCCTTTGACCTTGTAATCCCACCTGTAGGAAGCTGTCCTCAAGAAGTAATCAAAATAAAGGAAAAGGCTCTGCTCCCAGAATGTGTTCATTGCAACTTTGTTTATAATAGGCAAAAACTGGGAGCAACATTAATGATTAGTCGAATTACCTGTTTTTGATATCTTAGCACTTTGTGTTTTTCATTTCTTAGCAACTAACACACCTCTAACTTAATACCTCTGTGAAATTAAAGTAAATGTAATCAAAGCAAAGAAAAACTAAAGCAAATGCGGAAGTGAAGTTAGTTTATGAAACACGTGTCAACCTATGAGTAATTGCTATTGCTGAAGATGAGACTACATGATCAAAGATATAATAATAACAATTAGCGAGTAGGACCCAGATACATGCCCACACAGAGACTGTAAGTGCATCACCACTTCCCCCTACTGTCTCTCTATAATTAGCCCTTTACTCTGTTCAATATCTAAAAATATGATAACCAATGAGAGTCAAAATGCCAAGCATTAGAAATTTGCATATACTGTTTTAGAAGTACACATTTTAAAGCTTTTCTAGAAAGTAATATTGATCAAGAGCCATATTATTCAAGAAGTGAACATCAGTTCTGAAAATCCACTATCTAAAAAGACTATGACATTGAGGAATTATAGCTAATGATTTTAGGTATGATAATGACAGAATTGCTAAGATTTTTCAGTAGTCCTTTTTTTGAGATATATGTTGGCATATGCATGACATCTGGGACTTACTTCAAAACAACCTGAGGCATGTAGTGTGCAAAGAAGGATTCATTTTACTAAATCTTCCCTCTTTTGTGTCTATTTGGCATCTTCCATGATAAAAAGTTCAAAACTCATCAGAGATGCACAGAAAGACTTGTGTACAGGACAGGGCATTGCAGGGTTATGTGAAAATAGCCAATATTGGTAATAACTGAGATACTCAACCATGAAAAGTAATCATATAAATTATACTATATCTATATATCCAAGTATTAGCAGTCAGTAAGAATTTATGGTTTTGAGGGCTAGTTAATATTTGAAGAATGTTCATGATATTAACATAACATTAGGTAAAAAGGAATTAAGGATGGGAAGATGGCAGATAGGAAGCAGGTATGACCTGCAGCTCCCACTTGGATAGAGAAAATGGTATCTGAAGACTCACACCATCGACTTTTGCTCCGGAAACCACTGTAGGAGCCTACAAGGAAAACCAAAAGAAATCACAGATTTTTGGAAAGAAATGACAGGCCACTGAAGATTCCATAAGACAGGCAAAAAACTGTGAGTTCCCAAAATGTGAGAGGAGGAAAACCTGCCTCCAAATACACATTCCCACTGGGGAGCCTGAAAATTCAGATTATGAGAGAATGATTTCACCTTGCCTAGAGCTGAAACTAGTTTGCTGTAAAATATATAAGTAAAAGCAGCAGAAGGAAGAGCCTTGTAGGCACTCACATTCTCCAGCTCAACCCCAGGCATCACTGACTATTTCTCACATGGGTCCTCAGGGGTCACAGGGTGAAAGAAGCTTCCAACTGAACTTTGTAATAATTTTGACTAGGCGCAAACACTCTTGAGCAGAGTCCAGGGGTGAATGGGAACTGCTACAGAAAGGAGAGTTTCAGTGTACGAAATCAATGTACACAAATCAGTAGTACTGCTATACATCAACAACAACCAAGCTGTGAACCAAATCAAGAACTCAACCACTTTTACAACAGCTGCAAAAATGCTTAAGAATATACTTAACCAAGGAGGTGAAGGATCTCTACAAGGAAAACTATAAAACACTGCTGAAAGAAGTCATCAATGACACAAACAAATGAAAACACATCTTATGCTCATGGATGGGTAGAATCAATATTGTGAAAATGACCATACTGCCAAAAGAAATCTACAAATTTAATGCAATTCCCATCAAATTCCCATCATCATTCTTCACAGAACTAGAAAAAATAATCCTAAAATTCATATGGAACCAAAAAAGAGTCTGCATAGCTAGAGCAAGACCAAGCAAAAAGAACAAATCTGGAGGCACCAAATTACCCGGCTTTATATTATACTACAAAGCTATCGTTACCAAAGCAGCATGGTACTGGTTTAGAAATAGGCACAAATATTTACAGCCAATTGATCTTTGATCAAGCAAACAAAAACATAAAGTGGGGAAAGGATACCCTATTCAACAAATGGTGATGGGATAATTGGCAAGCCACATGCAGAAGAATGAAACTGGATCCTCCTCTCTCACTTTACACAAAAATCAACTCAAGACAGATCAAAGACTTACATCTAAGACCTGAAACCATAAAAATTCTAGAAGGTAACATCAGAAGAACTCTTCTAAACATTGGCTTAGGTAAATAGTTGATGACAAAGAACCCAAAATCAAATGAGACACAAACAAAAATAAAAAAATGAGACTCAATTAAACTAAAAAGCTTCTGCACAGCAAAATAAATGATCAGCATAGTAAAGACACAACTCACAGAGTGGGAGAAAATATTAGCAAACTATGCATCCAACAAAGGACTAATATCTAGAATCTACAAGGAAGTCAAACAAATCAGCAAGAATAAACAAATAATCTCATCAAAAAGTGTGCAAAGGACACGAATGGACAATTCTCAAAAGAAGATATGCAAATGGCCAATAAACATATGAAAAAATGCTCAACATCACTAATGATCAGGGAAATGCAAATCAAAACCACAATGAGATATCACCTCACTCCTGCAAGAATGGCCATAATTTAAAAATCAAAAACTAACAGATGTTGGCATGGATGTGGTAAAAGTAACACTTTTACACTGCTGATAGGAATGTAAACTTTTACAACCACTATGGAAAACAGTATGGAGATTTCTTAAAGAACTAAAGTAGAACTACTGTTTGATCCAGCAATCTCACTACTGGATATCTACCCAGAGGAACGTAAGTCATTATATGAAAAAGACACCTGTGTATGTATATTTATAGCGGCACAATTTACAGTTGCAAAAATATGGAACCACCCTAAATGTCTATCAACCAACGAGTGGATAAAGAAAATGTGGTGTATGCACATACCATGGAATACTACTCAGTCACAAAATGGAATGAAATAATGGCATTCGCAGCAACCTAAATGGGGTTGGAGACCATTATTCTAGGTGAAGTAACTCAGGAATGGAAAAGCAAACATCACATGTTCTCACTCGTAAGTGGGAGCTAAGCTATGAGGATGCAAAGGCATAAGAATGACACAATGGACTTTGGGGACTGTAGGGAAGGGTGAGAGGGTGAGGGATAAAAGACTACACATTGGGCATAGTGTATGCTGCTTGGGTGATGGGTGCTCCCAAATCTCAGAAATCACCACTGAAGAACTTTTCCATGCAATCAGTACATCACCTGTTCCCCCAAAACTATTGAATTGAAAATAAAGATAATTGAAAAAAACGTTAGGTAGGAGAAGTGTTGTATAAATGCTAAACCATGTAAAAAATGATCTAATTTAGGGAGTTATATCTAATTTAATGTAGTATAATTTGTCTTTTTCCATAGACAAAAGTTAGGAAGAAACATCAAAATATTGTTTGTAACTCAAAGAACAAATGCCTGAGGGGATAGAGACCCCATTCTCCATGATGTGCTTATTTCACACTGCATACCTGTATCAAAACATCTCAGTTACCCTATAAATATATACACCCACTCTGTGCCCACAAAATTAAAATAAAAGAAATTAAAATAAACCTACCAATATATTAACAATGGTTATTTCCATGAATTCATAGGTTTTCTTAATTTTCTGCATTTTAAATATTTCTACAATGATAGTGAACTATTTGTATATTCAGCAGAAAATTAATATTATTAATGGATTTAAATAGCAAAAATAAACCTGACTCTGTTCAGAGAGTAAAAGACTTTCTAGAGACTGTTGTTTGGGGTCACTGTTCAACCACCAGAGCCCTCACTGTGGAGAGATTGAGGCAGAGTCTCATTATCACCCTAACTGACTAAGCTGGCAGCCACTAGCCTGCTGGCTCCAAACCCTCCTGATATCCTGAAGTCAGGGGCCCAGGGACTGTGCAAAACCTGCCCTTCAGTGGCCTCATCAAATGTCCTCAATCCATATGCTTTGCATACATGAAAAGATGTGGACAGTAGAGTAATTATAAAAAGAAATAAATGACTAGGCAAAGTCAGGAAAAACTGAGACACATTATACACTATTTGTATAGTATCAGCTGTTACTATTTCTATGTGTCTGGAGGTAAAATAAGAAAAATGACATATAATTTTTTTTAAAAAAGATGACTTAAGTAGAACACTTAGTAATTGCCAAAAAACAATATGAATTTTGCTTTAGTTTAAAATTTCTCAGTCCAAAATATTTGACTCTTATCTTCATTTATATTCATAAAATGCCAAATGTAAGCTTTTGGCCAAGAGCTAGGTGGTTGGCTTATCTAATTGTCAACTTACCAGAGAGGACATCATGAAAAAATGCTTTAAGGTGCATGTTTACCTTGGCATTCATCCTCAGACAATATGAATATTTTCTAAATATCTAAACTCATACTTGATTTCAAAGTGAATAAAGTTCTTGAACCAAGTGATTTCCTAATGTTTGGATATGTGAGCTCAGTCAAATTTTTTAAGTCTTATCACAGAAAAAGTAGTTTGAGGAAGAGTATGGACTTCAAAACCCCTTTCTTCATAAGTGTTCATACTCTATCCCCACCAAATTGAAATAACTTCTCCCTATATTACAAAACCTCAGTTCACCATAATATGTTTATATTACACCTAAAAATCACTTAGAATCATTAGATATGTGTGTAAATTATGTTTACCTTTGTTGATTCCCCAGCTTATAATTTTGGTTTCTCAGACCTCTGAATTAATCAAAAAATAATAATTTTATATATATATATAATTTTATATATATATATAATAGCCACTCCACAAGCACTCATGCTTTGGACATGTAAGCTACTGCCACAGAGAAATAGCCTACTCCCCAGTGCCCAGCTCTGCTGTCACTCTTCACATGCTCACACTCCAGACCCCAACTCCATGGCTGTACTTTGACCCTCTACACATCAGACACTAGAGACACCACCACTGTGAGCTACCTCACACCATGAGACTTGGAACTATGATCTCTCTGCACAAGTCAGTGCTCCACACAATAATCACACCACCACAAGCAGCTAGCCCATCCCCTGGTTCTGAAGCCACTGTTGCTCCCCATATGCCCAAGTTTCAGGCCTCAGCTTCACAGTTGCACCACTTTCACTGTGCATTAGAGACCAGTTCCACTGCCATTGTAAATGCATCCACAAACCAGACTCAAGACCAAGAAAGATTCCCTCAGCCACACTTCCAAGGAGGGAGGAAAAAAAAAATCAAGAAGATCCAACAGGCTTCACCACTGAAAACCCCAACATCCTCACCACTGCTAAAGACAAAAACAGCCTTACCTGCTGAGGAACTCTGCAACATTCACTAATGATGACCTCAACAAACAGAGCTGCAAAAAGACTATGCCACTGTACCTTCACTGAAACTGAAACCACTGCACCCCTCATAGCTGATGCCCCTTTACCCACCCATAAGTGAAGGGTTTTTTCCCACCAAAAACAGTTCATAAGGTCTGGAAGAGCTGACTGCTCCAGAAAAATGTGCAAACATCAACTCAAGAGAACAAGGAACATGAAAATTAGGAAACATAACACCATTGAAAAAGCATAATAATTTTTCAGTGTGAACGCAAAATATCTTGGACTCCCAAAATCACTAAGCTAAAGGGAAAAGTCAAGCTGGGAACCGCTTAGGGCAAACCTGGCCCCCTTCTATTCAAAGCCAGCCCTCTGCTCACTGAGATAAATGCATATCTGATTGCCTCCTTTGGAGAGGCTCTTCAGAAACCCAAAAGAATGCAACCAGTTGTCTCTTATCTATCTGTGACCTGGAAGCCCCCTCCCCATTTCCAGTTGTTCCACCTTTCCAAACCTAACCAATGTTCATCTTACATGTTGGTTGATGTCTCATATCTCCCTAAAATGTACAAAACCAAACTGTGCTCTGACCACCTTGGGCACAAGTTGTCAGCACCTCCTGAGGCTGTGTCATGGATGCACATCCTCAGCACTGGCAAAATAAACTTTCTAAATTAATGGAGACCTGTCTCAAGTTGTTGGGGTTCACACCAGTAACCAACTCCCAAAAATAGAGATCTATGAATCATCTGGCAAAGAATTCAAAATAATTGTTTCAAATAAGCTCAGTGAACTACAATAGAACACAGAAAGGTAATTCAATAATATCAGAAATATAATACATGAACAAAACTAAAAGCTTAATCAAGGAGATTAAAATTATTTTAAAAAATCTGGAGCTGACAAATACAGTGAATGAAATGAAAATTAAATAGAGAGCATCAACAGCTTACTTGACACATAATAAAATAATCTGTGAGCTCAAAGACTGGTTATTTGAAAATATCCAGTCAGAGGATAAAAGAAAACATGGAAAGGAAAAAAGAAAGCCTACAAGATTGATGGGACACTGTCAAGAGAGCTAACTTTCCTATCATAGACATTTAAGAAGAGGATAGAGAAAGAAACAACAGGAAGCTTATTTAAAGAGATAATGGCTGGCAGCTTTCCAAATCTGGAAAAAAAAATAAACAACCATGTATAGTAAGTTCAGAAGTTTCTAATCAAATTCTAAGCAAAAAAACTACACGTTGGTAGTCAAATGATAGGAAACCGTCAAACATCAAAGACCAAAAGAGAATCTTGAAAGCGGCAAGAGAAGATCCTCACATACCAAGGAACTTCTAAACAGCTGTTGGCAGATTTCTCAGCAGAAACGCTGTAAACCAGAGGAGAGTGGAATGATACAGACAAAGTGCTAAAAAAAAAAAAAAACTAGTAAATAAGAACATTTTACCCAGCATACCTGTCCTTCAGGAATGAAGGAGAGATAAAGACTTTCCCAGACAAACAAAAACTGAGAGTTCTTCACCATTACAACTGCCTTGCAAGAAATACAAAAGGGGGTTCTTCAAGCTGAAATAAAAAGTCACTAACTAGTAACATGAAAACATATAAAAGTTTTAAAAACACTGGTAAAATTAGGTTAATAGTCCAGTTCAAATACTTTAATACTGTAAGGGTGGTATGTAAATCACTTATAATAAGAGCATAAAGGGACCAGGCATGGTGGCTCATACCTGAATTCCCAGCAACTTGGGAGGCCAAGGAAAGAGGATTACTTGCACTCAGGAACTCAAAATCAGCCTGGGCAACATGGTGAGGCCTCATCTCTTCCAGAAATTTTTTTTAAAAAGTAGCTAGGCATGATGGTGCACGCCAATAGTCCCAGCTACTTGAGAGGCTGAGGTGGAAGGATCACTTGAGCCTGGAAGTTCAGGGCTGCAATGAGCTATAATCTCACCATGGCATTCCAGCCTGGGCAACAGAGCAGTGAGATTCTGTCTCAAAAAAACCCCTCCAGTATAAGGGTCAAAAGGCAAAATTATTTTTAGAAACTGTAGCTACAGTAACTTATTAATGGATACACAAAATACAAAGATATAAACTGTGAAATCAAAAATATAAATTGGGGGGCATAAACATGAAATGCTGTTGTGTGCAATTAACATTATCAGCTAAAATAGACTTATGTAACTATACGATGTTTCATGCAAGCCTCATGACGGTCACAAAACAAAAATACATAGTAGGTACACAAAAATATCTAGATAAGTAAACCAAAAGAGAAAGAGTAAGGAATCAAAGTATATCACTATGGAAAACCACCAACTCACAAAAGGAGACCAACCACGAAAGACAAAGAAAGGAACAAAGGATCCACCAAAAAAATAAGAAAACACTTAACAAAATGATGATAGTAAGTCTTATTACCTTAAATGTATGTGGATTAAATTCCCAAATCAAAAGGCATAGCATGGCTGAATGGATTTTTAAAAAATACCCAACTAAATGCTGCCTACAAAAGATTCACATTAGCTTTAAGAACACACAGACTCAAAGTGAATGGGGTGAAAAAAAGGTTTTCCATGCAAAGAGACCAGGGGTAACTACACTTGCATAAAAATAGACTTTAAGTCGGCCGCGCGCGGTGGCTACTTCTGGGCCTGGCGCCAGGTGGCTCTAATGATCTGTTAATCCCAGCTACTTGTGGGATTGTCCGAGAGACGGTTCGCGCCCCTCCTGACCGGTCAGGGACGCACTCTGAGACCATTCTTCCTGTTGTAAGCATCCCGGTGAAACCGCGGTCCTCTCTTGTCTACTAAAAAACTACAAAAAACTCAGCTCATTTCCGTCTCAAACGCGACCGGAGGCGGGCGGCGCTGAGTCCCAGCCTGAGGGACTCGGGAGGTGAGACTAGGTGAGAATGGCGCTGTGAACCCAGGAGGGCCGAGCTTGCAGTGCTGGAGAGCCCGTGCCACTGCACTCCAGCCCGTGGGTGGCGAGCAAGACTCCGTCTCAAAAAAAAAAAAAAAAAATGGAGCTTTAAGTCAAAACATTGCTAAAAAAAAAAAAAAAAAAAAAAAAAAAGCAAGCCCATTATATATGATGAAGGGGTTAATTCAACAAGAGAATATAGTGGCTGTAAATAGATATGTACTGAATAGTAGAGCACCAAAATATACAAAACAAATATTAATTGATCTGAAGGAAAAGAGAGATAGCAATATAATAAAAATAAAGACTTTAATACCTCACTATCAACAAGGATAGATCATTCAGACATAAAATCAATAAGGAAACATTACATTAAACTACACTACAGACCAACTAGACCTAACAGTCATAAACAGAACATTCTATTCACCCAATAGCAGCAGAATACACATACTTATCTAGTGCACATGAAACATTCTGTAGCATAGATTATACGTTAGATCACAAAACAATTCTTAGCAATTTTAAGAAGATTGAAATCTTAGCAAATGTCCTTTACAACCACAATGGTATGAAACTAGAAATCAATAATGGGCAGAAAACTAAAAAAATCACAAATATGTGGAAATTAAACAACATGGTCCTGAACAACCAATGGGACCAACAAGAACTAAAAGGGGAAATTTAAAAATATCTTAAAACAAATGCATATGGCAACACAACATATCAAGACTTACGGGATTCAGCAAAAGGAGTTCTAAGAGGAAAGTTTATAGCAGTAAACACCCATATTAAAATAAGAAGAATGATCTAAAATACACAGTCTAACATTACACCTAAAGTAACTAGAAAAAGAAAATCAACTAAGGTCAAAATTAGTAAAAGGATGGAAATAACAAAGATCAGAATCTAAATAAATGAAATGAGACTAGAAAAGCAAAAGAAATGATTTTTTTTTAAAAAACTAAGTTGGTTCTTCAGAAAAAATAACCAAAATCAATAAATCATTAGCTAGACTAAGAAAAAAGAGAGACAACTCAAACCAATAAAATCAGAAATAAAAAAGGAAATATTACAACTGATACAATAGAAATACAAAGCATGATAAGATACTGCTATACACCAATAAATTAGATAACCTGGAAGGAATGCATAAATTCCTAGACATATACAACCTACTAACAATGAATCATGAAGAAAAAGAATATCTAAATAGATTAATAACAAGTAAGTAGATTGAATCAGTAATCAAAAAGCTGTTATCAAAGAAAGGTCTAGGGTTTGATGGCTTCACTAGAGAATTCCACCAAACATTTAAAGAAAAAATAATATCATTCCTTCTGAAACTCTTTGAAAAAGTGAAGACTAGTGAATACTTCCAAACTCACTTTATGAGATCAGTATTGCCCTCATACCAAAGCCAAACAAGGACACTACAAGAAAAAAAAAATATATAGGACAATATTCCTAATGAACATGAATGCTTAAATCTTCAGCAGAATTTGGAATTTAGCATTTATGTTCTCTAGGAATATTGGTCTGTAATTAGCTAAATAAAGGATAAAAATTATGTGATCATCTCAATAGATGCAGAAAAAGCTTCCAACAAAATTCAATATCCCTTTATGACAAAGACTCTCAATAAATTAGCTATACAAGGAATCTCAACAGAATAAAGGTCATATGTAACAAGCCCACAGCTAACATCACACTCAATGTTGAAAAGTTGAAAACCATTCCTCTAAAATCAAGAATAAGGCAAGCATGCCCACTCTCACCATTTCTATTCAAGATAGTACTGGAAGTCCTCAGTAGAGCAAGTAAGCATGAAAAAACTACAAAAGACATTCAAATTGGAAAGGAATAAGGAAAATTGCCCCTGTTTGCAGCTGACATGATCTCACGTGTAGAAAATCCTAAAGATGCTACAAAAAAACCTAATAAACCAATTTTTTAAAGTTGCATGATACAAAATCAACATACAAAATCAGTTTTAATGTCTATACACTAATAGCTAACTATCTGAAAGGACATTAATTCCTTTTATAATAGCACCAAAAATAATAAAATACTTAGGAATAAATTTAACCAAGGAAGTAAAAGATCTATACACTAAAAACTATGAAACATTGATAAGAGAAATTAAAGAAGACCTAAGTAAATGGAAAGATTTGCCATATTCATGAATCAGAAGAATCAGTACTGTCAGAATGTCCATACTATCCAAAATGATCTACAGATTCAGTGCAATTGCTATCAAAATTTTAATGTCATTTTTCACTGAAATGGAAAAAAAATCTTAAAATTTGCATGAAATCACAAAACACTGTGAATAGCTAAAGCAATCTTGAGGAAGAAGAATAAAGCTGGAGACATTACACTCCCTAATTTTACATTATATTACAAAGCGACTGTAATCAGAACAGTATGGTATTGCCATAAAAACAGACACATAGACCAAAGAAACAGAAAAGAATACCCAGAAATAAACTTACATATATACAGTCAACTAATCTTTGATAAAGATATCAAGAATATCTAATGGAGAAAAGATAGTCTCTTCAGTAAATGGTGCTGGAAAAACTGGATATTCACATGCAAAAGAAAGAAACTGTACCCTTATCTTTGACCATATACAAAAATCAACATAAAATGCATTAAATACTTAGACAAAAGACCTGAAACTGTAAAACTACTAAAAGAAAACACAGGGGAAAAGCTTCATGACATTGATCTTGGCAATGAATTTTTGAATATGATACCAAAACATAGGCAACAAAACAAAATAAATAAGTGTGCAAACCCCGAATATCTGAGACAGGTCTCCATTAATTTAGAAAGTTTATTTTGCCAAGATTGAGGATGCGCGCCCAAGACACAGCCTCAGGATGTCCTGACGACTTGTGCCCAAACCACAGTTTGGTTTTATACATTTTAGGGAGACGTGAGACATCCATCAACATATGTAAGATAAACATCGGTTCGGTCTGAAAAGGTAGGACAACTGAAAGTAGGGAGGGGCTTCCAGATATAGATAGACAAGAGACAAGTGATTGCATTATTTTGAGTTTCTGATTAGCCTTTCCAAAGGAGGCAATCAGATACGCATTTATCTCAGTGAGCTGACGGGCCACATTGAATAGAATGGGAGGCAGTTTTGCCCTAAGTAGTTCCCAGCTTGACTTTTCCCTTTAGCTTAAAGATTTTGGGGGCCCAAGATTTATTTTCCTTCACAAGTGGTACTACATCAAGCTAAAAGTTTCTGCACAACAAAGGAAGTAATCAACAAAATGAAAAGATAACCCCATATAATGGGAGAAAATATTTGCAAACTGTGTATCCAGTAGAGTTAATATTCCAAAATGCATAAGAAACTCCTACAACTCAACAAGTAAAAACTAAATTACCAAGTTTTTTAAATGGGCAAAGGACCCAAGGAAACATTTTTCAAAAGAAGACATAAATGACCAACAGGTATATGAAAAAGTATCACTAGTTATCCAGGGAATGCAAATCAAAACCACAGTGAGATATCACCTCACATCTGTCAGGATGGCTATTATCAAAAAGTCAAAAATAAATATGCTAAGTATTAGGATGTCACAAAAAGGAGACTTTTATATATTGTTGGTGGGAATGTAAATTGGTACAGCTATTATGGAAAACAGTATGGAAATTCCTCAAGAAAATTAAAAATAGATTTATCATATAATCCAGAAATCCCACTTCTCAGTATACTATTCTAAGGAAATAAATCACTCTCTCAAAGAGATATTGGCACTCCCATGCTCATTACAGAATCATTCACAACAGCCAAGATAGGAAAACTACTTAAGTGTTCATCAACAGATGAATGGATAAAGAAAATGTGATGAGAGAGACAGAGAGAGAGATGATGGATGGATGGATGGATGGATGGATGGATGGATGGATGGATGGATGGATGGATAGATAGACAGATAGATAGATAGATAATAGATAGAAAGGTATAATGGAATATTATTCGGCCTTTAAAAAGAAGGAAATCCTGCCATTTGTGTCAATATGGTAAAATGGAGGACATTATGCTAAGTGAAATAAGCCAGACACAGAAAGACAAAATACTGAATGATCTCATTTACATGCGTAATTCCGAAATGTCAAACTCATAGAAACAGAGAGTAGAAGGGTGGTTACTAGGGGTTGGTGACAGGGGTGGGTGGGGGCCACAGGGATCAGAATATGTTAAAAGTTACAACCTTGCAGCTATGAGATGAATAATTTCTGGAGACCTATGGTATAGCATGAGGAACTATAGTTAATAATAAAAATATTCTTGAAATTTTCTAAGAGAGTGTATCTTATGTGTCCTCACCACACACACACACACACAAATAGTAACTATATGAAGTAGTGAATATGTTAATTAGCTTGAGTGTGGTAAACACTTCACATTGTGTATGTACATGAAACGTTACATTTTACCCCTTAAAATGTACAATTTTGTTAGACAATGATGTCAATAAAACTGAAAAAGCTATAATATCCATATGCATTTTCTCACCTGCCTCATAAAATTTCTTGTTATATAAATTCTGATCCTAACATTTCCATTTATTCTTATACTTCTCAGGAACTGCCATCCATTGGTGCACATTACAACCTATGCACACTTTGGAGAGTGAAGCTTTAATTTGCCTAATGGTTGCTGTCCAACAAAACTCTTTTATGTATTTGTATCAAATATAGCACAAATATGTATTTATTTTGTCAAAAGGCTTCAGGTTGAATAGTCTTATTTTGTCATTGACATTTTCAAATCCTATCTTGAAGCCTTTCTACAAAAAAGGAAAAAGTTGGCC
>NW_016826110.1:343048-394558 GCF_001698545.2 Rhinopithecus bieti
TAATGCCTAGTTATGGCTAGTCTTTTAAATAAAAATGAGAATTCTAAAACTCTAAAATAAACATCCTTCTTAGTCTCTTTATATGAGCTATAGGAAAAAAAAGAAAGAAATATATCTGAATCTGTAAATGAGTCAGAAATGCTCAGAAATATATTTCATTTCATAATGCCTAGCATTTTTAGAAATCAAATTAGTGAACACCTGTGCCATGGAAGATTTATATGTTAGAGTTCATGCTGCAACTACAGTTTCCCTACAATATCAATTTCAAATGACAACCTGTGGTTTTGTGCCACAGCATTTGTCTCAGCATTTGTCAAAAGTCATTTAATTTCCTATGATTCATTTCATTTATATTCTAGTGTATTAGCTGGATACTTTATTGGTCCCTGCTCCATCTAATTGTGGCTTTCACAACACAGACAAAAACTTGATTTGAAAGATAAGTATTATAATCTACTCACCAGAACAGTGATGACATTAACAAAATTATGCCTAGGTAGTTGTAGTATTGAGGTAAGTTAAAGAGTTCTGATTTCAGAATAAAAAATGTAATTTTTTCCATATATTCCCATCTTCTTATGTATGTGCAAATATATAATTAAGAGATTATATAAATGCTCCACAAATCAGAATATGTCATCACATTTTTACTTTCCTGATTAATAGTTTAAGCACTATTTGCCACATTAGCAGGAAATACAGTATTCATTTATACAATAAATACTCACTGAGTCACTACTATGTGTCAGTCATTGTTCTATGCTCAGGACACATCAATAAACAAAATGCGCAGGAATTTCTACTTTCAGTTAGCTTACATTCTCCTAGATCTTTCGTTAGAGGCAAACTCATCATTACATTAAGAACGTAATGGCTTTCTCAGCCCAAAAATGAGAATGCAGTCCAACTTCTCCATACCCAAGCAGAAAGAATCTTTATTCTAACAGTGTTACTAATGCCACTGCTTCTTGCTGGCACATGGGAGCTGATCATTTCAAGAGATGATGCTGATTCTGATTCTGGTTTTGATGCTGGTCATCTGGGCTGGTATTCATTCTATTCTCACAGAGGAACCAAGTAGACCTTAAAGAGAGGACAACCCAACTCTTTCTGAATTAGACCAAGCCAGAATAGGTCTTTCTATTGCCTAGAGTCCCTTAGTCACCTATCCTTAGCCTGTCCCAAGGGGTCAAGTCCAGGAGCACTGTGCTTAGCTTCCACCTTTTGTAGACCCTAAGTCACGGTCACTTTTTCCTTCTAAGGAATCAACTTCCTCAAAGATCAAGCAGGTATTCCCTTTCCATCTGGGAAACACGGAGTCTGATTACATCTCTCTTCTTACATAATAAAAGTATTTTCTTCACCCTCCAGAGGGCATTACACTACTCATTCATCCATCCATTCATCCATTCACACACACCTACTCTGTGTCAGACGCTACTCTCAGCTCGGACTGCATCCAGGAAGACCCTTTGTCAGGAAACTACCTTCATACCTACAAAGGACAAGTTCTGATAGTTCTCTCCGTAGAATAAAGGGGAGGAAAACACCTAATGGGACCTTTAGCTGGGCATTCGTCCTATTGCATATGTGAGTGGATTGTAAACAATAAAAAAAACTGATTAATATTTTAAAATATCCAGGTGGTAATAAGCACTATAACAATGGAAAGTATTATCTATTTCTTTATCAAAACAATCCAGCTGGGCACAGTGGCTCACGGCTGTAATCCCAGCACTTTGGGAGGCTTAGGTGGGTGGATCACCTCAGGTCAGGAGTTCAAGACCAACCTGGCCAACATGGTGAAACCCCCGTCTCTACTAAAAAAAAAAATACAAAAATTAGCTGGGCATGGTGGTGGATGCCTGTAATCCCAGCTACTTGGGAGGCTGAGGCAGGAGAATCACTTGAACCCAGGGGGCAGAGGTTGCAGTGAGCCAAGATCACGCCATTGCGCTCCAGCCTGGGTGACAAGAGTGAAATTCTGCTTCAAAAAAAAAAAGAAAGAAAGAAAAAAATCCATGAGTAAGCGTCAACTTTAAGAATTATTTTAGGAAGAAAATATACCTGAATTCTCAAATAAGCCACCTTGTAGCTGTTGGTTTTATTTTATTTTTTCCAAAACCCTGCATAAACTACCCTGTGCCAACATGAATAAACAAACAAACAACAAAACAGTCTAACCAGCCATGGATACTACTCAGTCATAAAAATGAACAAAATAATGGCATTCGCAGCAACCTGGAAGGAATTGGAGACCATTGCTTTAAGTGACGTAACTCAGGGATGGAAAACCAAACATCAAAAGTTGTCACTCATAAGTAGGAGCTAAGCTGTGAGGATGCAAACTCATAAGAATGTCACAATGGACTTTGGATACTTGGGGGGAAATGCTGGGAGGAGATGAGGAATAAAAGACTACAAATTGGGTACAATGTATACTGCTCAGGTAATGGGAGCACCAAAATCTCAGAAATCACCACTAAAGAACTTATTCATATAACCAAACACTACCTGTTCCCAAAAAAACCTATGGAAAGAAAAAATAAAAACAAAACTCATCAGGTATTCATTTCTTAAGATTTTCCACTTAGGACAAATTATTGACTCAGAGAGTTAGAAGAGTCCTTAGCCTTAGTAAGATTCACTCTTAGTCTCTGAATCTGCTTGGCCACAGTTAAGTGGCTATTGGCCTATACTCAGTATCTCCAAGTTCAGGCCACTCTCTTCCCCTTGAGTCACCCTCACCCTCACTCATTTTTAATAGCCCTGACAGTAACAAGCATTTCACATGGTACTGTACCATCTGTCTCCTGTAGCTTCAAGCCACTGGTACCAAACACTGTATTTTTGACTTACATAATTCTTATTTTCAATGAGAAGCCCTGAAATATGTGAAAAGTTTTGAATCTCCATTTTTTTCTCTTGCAACTGTCCTCAAATGATATTGTTTCCAGTCCATAAATAAAGTCACTATTCTGAAGATACCTCAGTTTGTCCATGTCTCGCTCGCTCAAAGAGCAATGTCAATACTTTTTTATCCAGAATTTACACATCTAAGAATTTTCTTTAGAGAAATATTGAGGAATATAAGCAAATATTTATCTATAATAATGTGCATCATAGCATTACTTCCAAAATTTAAAAATAATAGTGTAGTATACCTATATGATAAAATTTAAAAGTGTTTGAATACATAACAGAATGCCATTTAACTGAGAAACTGAGATACGTTGTCAAGTGGGGATAAAAGATCAAAACAATCTGACCATATGTACATATTTATCTGCGTGTGTGTGCATACATCTGAAAGAAGATGTAACAAAATGTTAATGATTCTATCCAATAAGCGGGATTACAGATTATTTTTAATTGATGTATTTTTCTGTGCTTTCTAGATTTTCTACAGTGAAATATATTACTCTGCAATAAAATAATCAATGTTATTTTAAAAGAAAAGCGTGTTGCTAAAAACTGAAAGCAGTTCCCAGGTGTGGCCTGATCGACTCACAAGAGGAGAATTACACCCACTCCCTCACTCAAATTCACTTCCACTAATATTGTTTAACATATTGATGTTTCTGCTGCTACATTACAGTTGATTCATTTGAGAATATTCTTCTTTATAGCCCCTAAGACATTTTCACAAACATTACTGATAAATCTGTAGCATCTTGTTCTTAAAGATTAGTTGGGGGTTTTTGTCTTGTTTGTTGTAATTTATAAGTTTTATCCTTAAAAGAATGGATCCCATTACTGCCACCTCAATCTCCACCAGTCCCACCGAGCCTCCACCATGCCCAACATGGGAATGTGCAGCTGCAGCTCACCTCAGGACCTCTCTCAGAAATGGGTGAACAGGTGGGTGTGGATCTGAGCAAGGTGATCACCACCAGAGTTCAACAATCAGGACAACAGAGTAGAGACTGGTGAGCATGTAAGAGGCAACACTGTCTATATCACGCAGAAGAGCCAACAAGAAATTAAGGGAAACTCAGCAACCTCAATGGTCAACACGTGTGAGAATTGCATCCTCACCCAGAGCGATGTTTCCATATGCCCAACGAGATAAAAAGAACATGAGCTGTGCTCTAATTCTGCAAAACTTGTAACCAATATGCTTTCAGTTGCTGGGGTAGATCACACCATTACGATGGACGTGCTTCTCAGATACTTGAATATCTCTCAAGTATCAAATCAAGTAAAAAAATATTGCTGGATACAGAAAACCTTTTTTTTTTTTTTTTTTTTTTTTTGAGGCAGAGTCTCACTCTGTCACCTAGGCGGGAGTGCATTGGCGCGATCTCAGCTCACTGTAACCTCCGCCTCCCAGGTTCAAGTGATTCTTTGCCTCAGCCTCCCGAGTAGCTAGGATTACAGTTGTCCACCACCACGCCCGGCAAATTTTTTGTATTTTTAGTAGAGACGGGGTTTCACATATTGGCCAGACTGCTCTTGAACTCCCGACCTCAGGTGATCCACCTGCCTCAGCCTCCCAAAGTGCTGGGATTACAGGCATGAGCCACTGCACCTGGCCACAGAAAACCTCTTTTAAACATTCCTATCAATAATCCTAAACTCTGCCGTGGATTCAAGAAAAGCATTGTAAAATGAAATAACTGTATCATTACTTCCCCTCATGCAACCGGTTCCAAAACTGGTACCTAATGCAGGTAAACAAATTCAATGCTGAATTCANTTTTTTTTGAGGCAGAGTCTCACTCTGTCACCTAGGCGGGAGTGCATTGGCGCGATCTCAGCTCACTGTAACCTCCGCCTCCCAGGTTCAAGTGATTCTTTGCCTCAGCCTCCCGAGTAGCTAGGATTACAGTTGTCCACCACCACGCCCGGCAAATTTTTTGTATTTTAGTAGAGACGGGGTTTCACATGTTGGCCAGACTGCTCTTGAACTCCCGACCTCAGGTGATCCACCTGCCTCAGCCTCCCAAAGTGCTGGGATTACAGGCATGAGCCACTGCACCTGGCCACAGAAAACCTCTTTTAAACATTCCTATCAATAATCCTAAACTCTGCCGTGGATTCAAGAAAAGCATTGTAAAATGAAATAACTGTATCATTACTTCCCCTCATGCAACCGGTTCCAAAACTGGTACCTAATGCAGGTAAACAAATTCAATGCTGAATTCACTTTGAGTGACAAAGGGAGAAAGAAAGTCAATGGATGGGTAGGGTGGTTTTGTTTGGTGATCTTAAAAGTGTGTGACTATCCTTGTGAATAAAAAGCCTGGCAAATGTAGCCAATATGTCACACTGTAGACAAGCTATTCTTAGCTGGAATCATGAAAATTTAAGATATTCTTGCTCATGAAAACTTCTCTGTCCAGTGATTTGCAGAATAAATAAGGCTGCCCTAAGCCTGTCAATGTCAAAAATACAGTTTCCAAAGAGACCAAATGAAAGTTCAAGATTCAGGCTGTTGCTATTTTAATGATTTGATCAGGTGATCTAGAACTCACAGAGAGACAGATATATGCCTTACCTATTTAACCATATCTCACTGTCATACCAAATATTGTGTTTTGAACTATTATATTCTGTTATGTTTTTGCTTGTTTTTGTTTTGTTATACTTCTAATGTTAAGATTCAACAATGCTGTTAAACAAAAAAACCGTAGACCAAATTTAAATTTAACTGACTTTATTTGGGCAGAGGAAAACAAAGCAAAGTAAGAACAGAATGAAAATGATTCGCAAATCAGGCAGTCCTCTCAACCAGGGCAGGTTCAGAGAACGCCAACCAATAACATGATCCTACAGCATTTATAGGAAACACAAGTGCAGTGCACAGAAAACTGAACTGGATACAGCTTCATTGGTTAACAGGCTACTGAGCCTCCTGCAGTAACGAAAGCTCAGCTCCTGGAGTTAAACTTTATATTGGTTTGATCTGTGAGACCTAGTGCAGGAACCTAGTTTATTTTAGGTAACTATACTAAAGTTATATATATAGTGCTTAATATTTATCTCTATCACACTTCTTTTAGAGTTTGGTTGATCTTTCCATCATGTTAGGACCTCTTTCATCTGATTCTGTCATTTAGGTTTTTTTATTAACCCTCTTAACTCGGTGTCATCCACATGTTGGGTGAGTGTGTCCTTCATATCTTTATCCAAATCCCTGATGAACGTATTAAACAGAATACGGGCCACAATGAGGCTCTGATATTTACCAGCAGAAAACATATTAGATGAGCAATATGTGGTTCGATGTTCAGCCAGAAAATCATCAAGCTAATAGCATTATGATCCAATCCATAATTCTTCCTCTGTGTAATATCATATAACATCAACAAAAGACTTTACAGATGACATTTGACTTTTTCAAGAAATTAAGAAAGTAATCTTTTTGTTTCACACATAAACCAATGAACTCAGAAGTCAGAAATGTATTAAAATAGAGTTGAGCCCTACCTTAAGAGTAAGTGGACCTACAAAACCTTATTTGCATTTACTGTCTCAAGTAGGGAAATACTTCCCCCAATGTATTCCCCTCCTGGCCTGACACTTCATCATGGACCCATCGTATCCATTATGCCCCATAAACAGGAATCACACATAAGGGATCAAGTCTTATTCATCTTGATTTAGTCCACAATGCCTAGCATAGAATTTCATACATGATACTGTGGAGTTTACTTCATGCCTTTCTTAGGTTAGGATGGTCCCAGCAAAACAGAAGCTTCTGCCACACTGCTCATCCCGTTAGAAGTCCAGTGGTCACTTGAGTTTACTATGTCCTATGATATTGCAGAAAGGAAACCTAGACATAGGTTTACCAAAATATGTGTCATGCTCAAGGCATGGTGCAGAACACAGATTGCCCCACAACCAGATGATGAGGTAATTGGCTGATAATATCTCTGGGTGTAGGCAGGGATGTTGCTACTACTAGGCAGTCAATATCTTAGTCGCTGATATTGCTGTTAATGACTTTGAATGAAGTATGATCCTCCATTTAATAAAAATAATGACTATTTAATGAGGACAGCTGGGCCAGCTAGGTCATCCCTGAGCCACCAGTTTGGTCACAAAGGATACACCCATTCCAGGTCATCAACCACTCTCAGACCTCTCAGGGGCATGAATACAGGCTCTCCCTAGCCAAGTCCATCCTTTTGCTGAGTTCTTCCCCTCTTTAGTAGTCTCTTCCTGCTCTGCCCATACTCTCATTATCCCTCCCATGCAAAAGACCTCATTCTCATTCTGCTTCTTTTTTTTTCTCACAATAGAACTCAATGCGGCCTCCTTCCCCTAACAAACATTAGAAGCAACACAGAATGTATTTATCCTTTTCTAAGGTACAGAACTCATATTTTTAGAAAAAGCATCCACTATCTATACACTCCAGTGGATAAAAGATATCCTGTATATGTATTAGGGAATTTTCATATTCCCTAAGTATTCTTCTGAATTCATCAGGAACAAATACTTGAGTTTTTACATCAAAACATAAGATGAGTCTATGCTGCCCACAAAACACAAACTAAATAAATGTTTGTTCAGTGAATCAATGACTTTATATAATACTTTATATAAGATGTCATACTTTGTATAAGATAGTTACATAAGGTACTTTAGATATTAAAAGATACTGAAAGATATTTTATAGACATTATGCATTTATGTTTTATGTAAGATATTTATATCATCCTTTATATAAGATATTTTGGATCTGGTGCACTAAGAGGCCTATGGATGGGAGTGTAGATATGGTATACTGCCGAACACTTCTCAGAAAAGAGGAGCAAAAACGTTGGGACCTAGAAAGCGGTGAAATGGAATCAAGGAGTTCTGTTCTTCAGTAAACCAGAAATTTGAGGCAGGTGAATGAGGTTCGGGCAGAGAGCATAGGTTAGCAGGAGACCGGCACAAACATCCGAAAACAATTTGTAACTGTGGGGAAAAGAATCGGAAGAACTGTAAATCAAGCGTTAGGTCTGAGCCTAAAATACCTTCTCTGAATCCTACGGCTGAAAACAAGTGCGCGAGCGACACCTAGTGTTCAAGTCCATAAATGATGCTGCGTCGGGGCTTCCTTTCCTTTCCTGGAATCCACGCTGCAAGGACCGCCGCCCTCCTCGCGTAGGTACAACTCTCATCTGTGTACACAGCAGATACAAACTGCTATATTAGAAATTAAGGCCTTCAGAGAAGTCTTTAACCCATTCTATTTCATAGCCCACCCACTCTTTTTCGATATTTCATAGCCCACCCACTCTTTATAGATATAGGGAAACTGAATTCTCTGTATAGTTATAGGAAAATGAATTGCCATTTCATAGCAGATGTTTTGGGGAAAGTTATCAATGCACTTTTTCACCTCCTTAAGCTAGTTTCCACTCCCTCTAGAGCAAAACAAAATATCAGTGAAGTTAAAAACATGGGATGTTCCAGGAGCAAAAGGCCTGGTGCAAGCAGATTGCTTTCTGGATAACTAATAACAATATCTTATCGTTATTGAGTCCCTTGTATGTACTAAATTTTGGACCAAAGACACGGCAAATATCACCTCAAATGCTGACAGCAGTCCTGCCATTCAGGCATTATTATGCAGAAATTCTATGAAGAAACCGCAATTTGGAAGCTGTCAGTGATTTACCCAGACACATCTCTAAATTGCAGATTTAAATCCAGGACTGTCTTCCAAAACTCACATGCTTCCCATATGCCTCACTGCCTCTCAGCTGTGCATCCATCCCAGCTGAACTATCTCAGCATAGAAAATTGGTGTAAAAGAAACATTTCACCATGAACATTTCATTACCTCTTTATTAGTGAGTCTTTTAGAGTTGAGCAACTAATTAATTTCACTTGATTTCTTACCCTCTAAATCGATGTATATCAAACATCATTTTAATAGCTTTTATGAATTTTGAGCATTTATTTTTAAACTCATTTCCAATGAAATATTTAATATTTCCCCTCAAGTAAAGTTCTCTAATTTTCAAAGAGGAATTAAGTTAATTTACATCACCTAAAGAAACACAGCAATATTAGTGGCACAACGAGGCCAAAAATAAATATTATAGTTAGTGTATGTATGGCAGATGCACCTGACAGCAATAACTTAAGCATACCATGAGAATGACCGCACAAAGAATGTGTGTTCAGAGTTCTGAGCTAAGGAATCTGGGAGTGGCCAACCCAGAGGTTCACTCCTTCTCTATGAAATTATGAAATCTCGGCCCCATCCCTTGGAATACAGGACAAACAGGGGATCGGAGCCCTTTGTTCTGAGTTAGATGCAGGTTGCTAGGTGGAGGGTGCTAAGTGAAAATGCCGTATAAACTGCTGCATTTATGAACTGCAGCAGTTCTCCTGTCTAACCTGCCTCCACTGAACAGCCCCTGCATGTCAGTCCCCCTAATAAACCCTATGTCTCGTTCACTGTCTCCAGGTGTCTTCTTTGGCCTCTCAGACACAAGTGCCATCCCTATTGGAGTCAATAGGGGTCCAGTTCAACAATTGCCAAGCCCAGCCAGAAGGTCAGAGAATATCCATGAACACCGAAAGGATAACATCAGGAACAGGAGATCCTCAGGGGAAATTTCAGGCTGTTCATCCACATCTATGTGGGGCCCAACAGACGGATGGGGCCCACTGCATTAGTATGAGAACACTCTGAAAATGCCAAAGGGTCTGGACGAGCTGCTGCAGGGAGTGAATACAACTAAGTGAAAGTCAGATGCCCAAGCCATCACAGCCACAATTGGCTGGCCACTCCTGACTGTGCTCCAAGCAGCCAGAGACTGAGTTTGTGGTACAAGCAAGGGTGACTCAGTTATAAGATGAGTGAGGCTAGAAAGAGATACCAGATTAACTCAGGCTAAAACACTGGAGACCTTTGGGCACAGGATGACAAAAAGTAGACCCTGGCTTGTCAGGTGGGTCATTCAGAGGGTCGCCAGCTGCCATATCAAGTCAGGGCTATTATGACTAATAATTCTGGGACCCTAAGTCCTGGAACCCCATAAGAGCAATTATGAGAAGGACAGTGAGGACTGGGACAAGCCTGTAGAGGTTCCTTTCCTCTCTTCATGTCCAGTTGTCACCACCAAGATAAAAGCAGACCAACTGTGCATACAGAGAGTAACCCCACAAGACTTGCCCCCACCTGAAACTGCAGTGAATCCCAATGCAAGATTATATCACTATAGAATTGGCAGAGCTGGGAAATTGGTTCAGATAGAAGGGGAGAGAGTTGATTGAGGGACAGGCTCTCTGTCTATGGAACATAAAGGCAGAGGGTATGATACTCTCCAGATTTGAGATGAGTAAACTGGCATCCATCACAAACCACCCATCCCTGAGGCAGGCCTCTCCTTAGCTGAGTGTTTGTGGGCTGCCAAGCAGTGACAATAGATAAAGAGCTACAAGTTGAGGCCCTGGCTAAATCTATGGCTGCAGCCTCCAATGATACCTGCCATGCTATTATTCTTCTCATTAAAGAAACTACCCAAATTGGATGCATTACTCTGTGAAACTGTATGGCCTTGGTTATCTGAACTGCCATCCAAGGCATAACTTGTGTGTTAATTAAAACTAAATGTTATGTATATATCCCTAATTACTCTCACAATGTAACCCAGGACATGCATTCCCTAAGTACCCATATTTCTGCTCTAGAGTCTCTGTCTTTTTTTCAAGATGGCAGATAGGAGGCAGAGTTAGTGTGCTTCTCCCACTTGGAAGAACAGAATAGTGGGTAGAGAGTAACACTGTGAATTTCTTTTTTCAAGAGCCACCACAGAAACTTACCAGGAAAGAAGCAGCAGGCTGTAGCATAGTCCATGAGACAGGCAAAAAAACTAAGTTCCCAGATTGTTATAAGGGGAGAATCTGCCTCCAAGCACTCATCCCCACCAAGGAATCTGAAAATCCAGACCACAGGAGAAGGTCTTAACCCTACCCAGAGCTGGAATGGAACTGGGGAGCAGCAGGCAATATACAAGTAGAAGCAGCATCAGGAAGTACTTGGAGGCACTCCTAATCTCCAGCATGAGCCTAGGGAAGACATTACTTACTAAATCTCACAGGGGTCCTCGGGGAAGTCAGCCAACAATCTTAGGGAAGAGTTACAGGGTGAAAGAAGCTCCAAACTGAATTTTGTGACATAATCTCAACTGAGGATTAACTCCCTTGAACAGAACCTGGAGTGGGGTGGTGAGTGGGAAGTGAACCATAGACACGAGGGCAGAGCTGGGCTCCCAGCCTTGCCAGCAGACTTGGAGGAGCATGGCCTCAAAGCTCTGGTTTCTATCTCTGTGGGAAGCTTATGGCCTGGGGCAGGTCTGAATTCTGTGCACAGACCTGGATCTAAACCCAGTGCTATTAGTGGAGCACTGCAGGAGCAAGACCAGCCTCTCCAACTGCATGGGAGCTGGGTGAGACTTACTGCTGCCCACAACTCCCCACTCCCTTTGTGAACTCTTCTGTGCAGCAGAGGCACAGAGGGGAGAGGAAAAGAGGGGAGAGGCAGATTTCCTCTCCCCCTGGAACATTGCTCCAGTTGCCTGAGAATGACTCTCCCCAGAGGGACTATGGCCTGCCCCACCCAGGAGAATCTGAACTCAGACCCCCTAACACTGCCCCCACCTCGTGGTATTTCTCCACCAGCCCTGGTAGCTTAACACAAAGGACACAAACTTTTGGGAGCTTTATGGCCCCATCAATCACCTGAGAAACCAGATTACTTCCCCTGGACAACTTACAGAAAGCTCAAATCCCACTGCTACTACTGAAGCTGGTGCTCTTTTGCAAGCACCACCTCCTGGCTAGAGGCCAACCAACTTGGGCCATTACAGCACCTCTAGCACTGCACCCAGGAAGCAGAAAATGGCTGCATGATCTCAGCTATCACCACTGCCTGCAACACCCTGACTAACCAGAGATCCTGAGTCTGATCATGTCATGAGTTCACTACCAGTATAAGCAGCATTTGAGAAAGCCAGCATACTAAGTTTGTCTCAAATCAAGGAATCTCACAGAGTCTACATCACTCCCCTTCCACCTTTGTCAGAGCAGATGCTGGTATCCACTGCTGGGATATTTGAAGACAGGTTACATGACTGGATCTTTTGCAGATATTACCAAGCACCAGCAGAAAATCTGGTAACCCTACTGGGTTGCTAGAGCCAGAAGAGCAGTAACAATCATTGTAGTCTGGCTCCCAGGAAATCCCATTCCTAGAGGAAGGGGGAGAGCACCACATCAAGGGAACACCCTGTGGGACAAAAGACTCTGAATGTTAGGACTTGAGTCCCAGATTGTTCCACTGGTGGAAAGTTTCTTACAACGGAGACACAATTGCAGCGCTGGGCACAGTAGGGAAAGTATGCACCTCTACCCCATCGGGCAGGCAGGCTCTGTGATCATAAAGGAGGCTGTCTGGAAAAGGGGTCCTTGTTCTCCCAGGCACACTACTGCAGAAATGGCTAGGGCTTCTCCCATAGGCATGCAGCATAGATGAACCTATAGATAGCCTTCTCGGAACAATTCAGGTTGATTGCAGCCCCACAAGAGAAGTGCTCTCCAGGTTCAGGACTGCACAAGAGGCAAAGTCATAATTCTTTTCTACTTGGAACATCAACATTTCTACAGATAAAGAGAGATGCCTGTCTGATCTGAGTAACCAGAACATTAGGATAGGAGTGGGGCTGTGAGGTGGATAGCTTTTCTGCTGACTTTATAGGAGAGATAAGGTAGCTCCCACTCTTCAACCTGATAAAACTTCAGCACATCTAATTGAGACCCCCCCCCCCACACCAACCACCACCTTCATCAAGGCTGGAACCTCTACCCACCATTGGCTGTTACATCTACACACCTGCTTTAGCTACAACTGGTGCCAACAGAGGGATACTTCCCCTATTTGTCTGAGGCCTAAATCATTAACTCAGTAAATAAAATACTGTGGAAAAGAGTTTCTGGGGTGTCAGTTGAGTTGGCCTCCCATGTGTGAGACACTCATGGGGAGCCATGGGTGACCTCTGAGGAGAAAAGTCTCCTTATTGTCTTCATGTCTTTATGCCCCGAGAGCATAACCACTCAGCAGCATTCCACAGGTTGCTCAGGGAGACAACACTCCCCTGAAGTGGGAGTATAATCAAACATCTTGGCTTCTCCTGAAACCTGCTCCCATCCGTTTCAGTCCCAATAAGTTAAAGATCTTAAGTAGTTTAGACACATGCTTTTGCTCAAGGAAATTCACAGAAACAGCCACTGCTGTACATCTTATTGAATTACTCACGAGTTCTGCTTCACTGATTAATCCTTTTCCTCATCCCTTCCTCCCCCTCCTGTCTGCCCTAAGAACAAAGAGCTTGTAAACCAAAAAGTTGTGAGGAGCCCAAGAGCTCTGGGCCATGAGCAAGCCTCCAATGCCCCGGACCCTTGGACCCGCCTTTTAAACGCTTATTCTGTCTCCTTCTAACTCCTTTGTCTCTGCTGGACTCAGAGTACCCACTGGGTGGTGTTGGGCTGCTTTCCCCAACATTTGGCGCCCAACGTGGGGCTCCCCGTAATCTCTACAAATAACCTGGTGAAGAAAACCAAAGTGTGGAAAGTGGAGGATGACTGAAGAAGGACGCCTGAGTATGTTTTCACTTCAGGCTGTATGAGTAAGTAGGGCACTCGGAGAATTCCAGGGTAACCTCGGGAAAATGTGGGTCAGGCTGAAAGTAAGTTTGCTAATTATTTAAGCCTAGTGTGGCAGTTATTGCACTATGGAGGGGTAATTGTGAGTACCCAAAATCTCACATCTTTGTTCCATCTCATAGAATACTATTCTTCTTGGTTCCTGGAATATGGAACCATGAATGTAAAAGATTGGGACAAGGTTGGATCAGATTTAAAACGAGCACAACAAAAGGGCCGCAATATTCCCTTCTCCACTTGGTCTGTGTGGTCAGCAATTAAAACAGCCCTGGAGCCCTTCCACACTGAGAAGCAGGAGAAGGAGTTTCAGGATGACATAGAAAAGTTTAATAATCAGGAGTCTGATGATCAGCAAAGTGAACCATCACAGTCTAGTTTAGAAAAGGGGGAGAAACAGGAAGGTATATATGCTAACCTCCAAAAACTTATGAAAGAAACAGTTCCACCTACTGCAGAAACAGTGCCACCTACTGCACCTTTAGGGAAAGGTTTGGAATGGCCACCCCCACCTCAGCCTTACGAATTTTTGGAAGAGGAACCTGAGACGCAGCTTGCCGCTCCCATTGTTGCACACCCTGCAATTAACTATGGTGAAGGGAAGCTTCAGCTCACCCAACAGCCAATTAAAGTGAGGGAATGATCCAGGCTTGCCCACCTGTTAATTATTATAGAGTAATGCTGCAAGCCAGCCCAAATACAAATTATGGTGCAGGGAAATCCAGGCATCCATTCGCCAGGCACAAGAAATGGGGGATTTGGATGCTTGGCAGTTTACAGTAATTATTTCGCCAGCTGAGGAGCCTGGAGAGCATGCTCAAGCAGGCTGGGAGCCATTTCCTTTTAAAATATTAAAAGACTTAAAGCAAGCAATTGGACAAGATGGGCCAAATTCTTCTTATGTTCATTCCTTGTTACAATCTGTGGCTTATAACCAGTGTTTAATACCTATGGATTGGGAGTCTTTAGCCCAATCCACCGTAACCCCCTCTGAACTTCTCCAATTTGAAACCTAGTGGATGGATGAAGCAACAAATCAGGCATGCAAAAATGCTCAAGCCCAACCGCCCGTTAGTATCACATCTGATCAACTGCTTGGAATCAGACAGGCATGGGGTACTCTAAATCAACAGATGGCAATGGGTGATGAGGCTGTTGATCAGCTCAGAACTATATGCCTAAGAGCCTGGGGAAAAATTCACAACCCTGATACTACTTATCCTTCTTTTAACTCAGTTTAAAGACTCAGTTTTAACTCAGTCTAAAAACAGGGTCCCAGGGAGCCTTATCCAGATTTTGTCACCCATTTGCAAGACGCGACTCAAAAGGCTATTTTGGATTCTCATGCCAGGAAAGTGATCGTTCAGCTGCTTGCTTATGAAAATGCTAATACAGAATGTCAGGCAGCAATTAGACCTATTAAGGGAAAGGCAGATCTAAATGAGATCTAAAAAACTTTAAGTGACTACATTAAAGCCTGCAATGGCATTGGGGGACACTTATATAAGGCCAGCCTCCTTTCTCAGGCAATGGCTAGACTAAGGGTAACAAAAAATACATGAGTGTTCCCTAGATCTTGCTATAATTGTGGACAGATAGGACATACAAAAAGAGAGTATACAAAGAGCCAAAAAAGGGAAAACTCAGGAGGAAAAAAGCAGGGAACCAGGTACCTGTCTTAGATGTAAAAAAGGAAAACACTGGGCTAATGAATGTCATTCAAAATTTGATAACAGTGGACAGCCCTTGCCAGGAAATGGACAGAGGGACTAGCCCCAGGCCCGAATCAAAATGGGGCATTCTCAATTCAGGACAGAATGTCCCCGACTCCAAACAGAGTGTTCCTGGCTCAGTCTATCCCTGTACAAATGTATAACAATTGTCCCCCTTCACAGCTAAAAGTGGGGCAGTAGATTTATGCTGTACTGAAGCCATATCCCTCCTTCCTGGGGAGCCTCTTAGGAAGGTCCCAATGGGAGTTTACAGCCCATTGCCAAATGGCACGGTGGAACTTATACTGGGAAGGTCCAGCTTAAACTTAAAGGGAATTCAAGTACATACTGGAGTAGTGGATCTGATTGCCAGGGAGAAATTCAAATTGTTATCTCTTCCCACTGTTCCCTGGAGTACTAATCCAGGTGACAGAATAGCTCAACTGTTGCTTTTACCATATGTTAAGTTAGGAGAAAGCTCAGGAAAAAAGAACAGGAGGATTTGGAAGCACAAATTCAGCAGGCAAGGCTGCCTATTGGGTAAATCAAGTCTCTGACAATAGATCTATTTGTATGGTCACTATTCAAGGAAAACAATTTGAGGATCTGGTCAACACAGGAGCAGATGTGTCAATCATAGCTCTTTATAAATGGCCAAAAACCTGGCCCAAACAAAAGGCCCCAGTGGGTCTTGTTGGGATTGGAACTGATTCAGAAGTTTTCCAAAGTACTTTTCTCTTACCATGTCTTGGTCCAGAAGAACAGGAAGGCACAAGACAACCTCTAATTACACCCATTCCTGTTAACTTATAGTGGAGAGATCTGCTTCCACAATGGGGCACAGAAATTTCAATCCTTTCTCCCAGGTATAGTCAAGCTAGTCAAAAAATAGTATCAAACATGGGCTATGTTCCTGGAAAAGGCCTAGGAAAACAGGAGACAGGCATTATTGAACCCATACTGTAAAAAATGACCGAAAAGGATTAGGTCACCATTTTTAGGGGCGGTCACTGTTGAGCCTCCAACTCCTATTCCCTTAAAATGGAAGACCCAAAATCCTGTTTCGGTCAAGCAGCGGCCACTTTCTCAGGAAAAACTGGGGGCCTTATAGGAATTGGTCAAAGAGCAATTAAACAAAGGAAACATTGAGCCCATATTTTCTCCATGGAATTCGCCAGCATTTGTAATAAGGAAAAAATCCGGCAGATGGTGCATGCTAACTGACTTACAGTGGTCAGTGCAGTCATCCAGCCAATGGGAGCCCTGCAGCCAGGGCTTTCATCCCTCACCGTGATTCCTAGAGACTGGCCATTAATAATTACAGATTTGAAGGATTGCTTTTTTAATATTCCTCTAGCAGAGTCTGTTTTTGAGAAATTTGCTTTTACTATTCCTGCCATGAACAATGAGGAACCAGCAGCCAGATATCATTGGAAAATCTTGCTGCAGGGTATGTTGAATAGTCCTACTATTTGTCAAACTGTTGTGGGGAGGGCTATTCAACCTGTGAGAGATCAGTTTCCAGATTCGTATATCATTCATTATATGGATGACATATTATGTGCGGCCGAAAATCGAGACCCACTTATCCAGTGTTACTCATATTTACAGGAGGTGATAGCCAATGCTAGATTGCTCATGGCACCAGATAAAATTCAAACGGCCACTCCTTTCCAATATTTGGGGATGCAGGTTCAGGAAAGGGCAATTAAACCCCAAAAGGTTCAAATTTGAAAAGACTCTCTGAAAACTTAGATTTTCAAACATTATTAGGGGTATCAGTTGGATTCGACCTACTTTGGGAATCCCTACCTATGCTATGTCTAATCTGTTCTCTATTTTAAGAGGAGACCCTGCTCTCAATAGTAAATGAGAACTGACTCTTGAGGCTGCCAAAGAATTACAAATGATTGTAGAAAAAATGCAACAGGCCCAGGTTAATAGAATACTCAAGCTTACCATTAAAGTTCATTGTGTTCCCTACTCTCCATTCTCCTACAGGGGTTATAGTTCAGAGTGAGGACTTAGTTGAATGGTCCTTTCTGCCTCACAATACTGTCAGAACACTCACAGAATACTTAGATGAGATAGCAATCTTGATTGGGCAAGCTTGCCTTAGAGTTGTTAAACTTTGTGACTCAGATCCAGATAAGATTATAGTTCCAATGAATAAAAATCAGATTTGGCAAGCCTTTGTTAATTCAGTCAATTGGCAGATAAATTTAGCTGGCTTCATTGGAGTTCTTGACAATCATTATCGAAAAAAAAGTTCAGTTTTTAAAGCTAACAACATGGATCCTTCCAAAAATTACCCATAGTGCTCCATTGGAAGGAGCAGTGATTGTGTTTACAGATGGCTCTAGCAATGGAAAAGCAGCTTATGTAGAACCTAAAAATGGAATTATTCAAACTGACTTTCAATTGGCACAGAGGGCTGAATTACAGGCAGTTATAGCTGTGTTAGAAGACGTTAAGCAACCTGTAAATATTGTCTCTGATTCGGCTTACGTTGTTCAAGCTACTCGATACATAGAAACTGTACTCATTAAATATCTTATGGATGAACAACTCTATCAACTGTTTTCTTCTTTACAAAAGGCAGTGTGTGATTGCTGTTTTACTTTCTATATTACACACATTCAAGCACACACTAATCTTCCTGGGCCCCTTGTAAGGGCTAACGGTCAAGCTGACTCACTAGTTTCCACTGTGCTTACTAATGCCCAAGATTTTCACTCCCTAACACATGTTAATGCAGCAGGACTTAAACCAAAATATCAAATTACTTGAAGACAGGCAAAGGACATTGTGCAACATTGCCCTCAGTGCCAGGTACTACAACTACCACATGAAGGGACTGGTGTTAACCCACGGGGATTAACCCCAGTATGTTGTGGCAAATGGATGTAACCCACATACCTTCATTCAGGAAACTTCCATACATCCATGTTACTATAGACACCTTTTCTTATTTTGTATGGGTAACTTGCCAAACAGGTGAGGTGGCTGCTCATATTAAAAGACATTTACTTTCCTGTTTCACTGCCATAGGCATCCCACAAAAGATTAAAACAGACAATGGCCCAGGCTACTGTAGTAAATCTTTACAAGCATTCCTTCAACAATGGCACATTGAACACCGTTCTGGAACACCCAATAATTCTCAAGGCCAAGTCATTGTTGAATGGGCTAATCGAACCTTAAAATCTCAATTACAAAAACAAAAGACAGAAGGGGGGACTAGAGAATACTCTACTCCACATATGCAGCTACAATTGACTCTTACCACTTTAAATTTTTTGAATTTGTCTGGAGATCAGGTTACAATGGCAGCAGAGCAGCATTTAACAGGGCAAAAAATAAATCCTCATGAAGGAAAACATCTGTGGTGGAAGGACGTCAGAACCAAAACCTGGGAAAAGGGCAAAATCATTACAAGGGGTCGAGGGTTTTCTTGTATCTCAACAGAAAAGAATCAGCTTCCTGTCTGGGTACCCACAAGACATCTTAAGCTGTGCCATGAGCCAGAATCCAAGGAAGAGGAAAAGATCTCGGAACATCCCTGCACCCCCAGTTTGTCAGATGGCTCAGATAAACATCTTTGTTGAGCAGATGGAAACCAGTAAAACTCACCAAGCAACTCCAGCAACCTGGGGGCAGATGAAGAGACTAGCTCACATTGCAGAAGAGAACCTGAGGTCTCAGAACAAGTCACTGACCACTAGTAATCTAATGGTAGCTATGATGGTGGTAATCTCCCTGGTGGTGAGTCTCCCCATAGCTGAGGCAGATCAAAATTACACATAGCCCTAGTAGAGGTTCTCCATGAGACTCTTGCCCCTGTAGCAAACTTCTGCCTGGACATTGAGGTGTTTCCAGACATCCTCTGAAATCTAGGCAAAGGTTCCCAAATTCCAATTCATGACTTCTGTGCACTGACAGACTCAACACCACATGGAAGCTGCCAAGGCTTGAGGCTTTCACCCTCTGAAACCATGGCCCAAGCTCTACATTGGCCCCTTTCAGCCATGGCTGGAGTAGCTAGGACACAGGGCACCAAGTCCCTAGGCTGCACACAGCCTGGGGGGCCTGGGCCCAACCCACAAAACCACATATTCCTCCTAGGCCTCTGGGCCTGTGATGGGATGGGTTGCCCTGAAGGTCTCTGACATGTCCTGGAGACATTTTCCCCATTGTTTTGGTGATTAACATTCAGCTCCTCATTACTCATGCAAACTTCTGCAGCCAGCTTGAATTTCTTCTCGGAAAATGGGATTTTCTTTTCAATCACATTGTCAGGTTGCAAATGTCTGAGCTTTTTTGCTCTGCTTCTCTTATAAAACTGAATGCCTTTAACAGCACCCAAGTCACATCTTGAATGTTTTGCTGGTTAGAAGTTTCTTCCACAAGATACCCTAAATCCTCTCTCTCTCAAGTTCAGTTTCACAAATCCCTAGGGCAGGAGAAAATGCTGCCAGTCTATTTGCTAAAACATAACAAGAGTCACCTTTGCTCCAGTTCCCAACTTCCTCATCTGAGACCACCTCAGCCTGGATTTTATTGCCAATATCATTATCAGCATTTTGGCCAAAGTCATTCAACAAGTCTCTAGGGAGTTACAAACTTTCCCACATTTTCCTATCTTCTTCTGAGCCCCCTACACTGTTCCAACCTCTTCTTGTTACCCAGTTCCAAAGTTACTTCCACATTTTTGGGTATCTTTTCAGCAGCACCCCACTTCTGGTACCAATTTACTGTATTACTCTGCTTTCGTGCTGCTGATAAAGACACTCCCAAGACTGGGCAATTTACAAAAGAAAGAGGATTAATTTGACTCACAGTTTCACAGGGCTGAGGAGGCCTCACAATCATGATGGAAGGCAAGGAGTAGCAAGTCACATCTCACGTGGATGGTAACAGGCAAAAAGAGAGCTTGTGCAGAGAAACTCATGTTTTAAAACCATCAGATCTCATGAAACTCATTCACTACCACAAAAACAGTGCAAGAAAGACCTGCACCCATAATTCAAACACCTCCCACTGGGTTCCTCCTATGACATGCGGGAATTGTGGGAATTACAATTCAAGATGATATTTGGGTGGGGACAAAGCCAAACCATATCACTATGTAACCCAAATGCCACAAACAGTGTAAAATAATTGAAGTGCTTACTTATTCTAGAAATATTTATGAAGTACCACAGATGTTTGAGGGACTAAGGAAAGCAGTTCATTCTGAAAATGAAAGGAAATAAATTAAAAGGCATGAGGGCCAAATGCTCTTGGCCCCCTAAATGATGGCTAAAAATCACTGACAGGAGGCAGATTGATTAATGCAAGAAAGGGCATACAAATTTATTTAACAGTGTATAGAAGGGAGCCTTCAGAATGAAGACCCAACATCCCAATGAGTTACAGACACTTACATACCATCCTGAGGCCACTGTAAAGAAAGCACACTCAGAGGATGGCCAGAAACAAGTGAATCAGCTTTAGTGGCAAGAGGTGTTAAGAGAGAAAGGAAGAAGCTTGGCTAGCAAAGATGGCCTTGTTACGTGGATGAAGTCTCCTTCAGAGGAAACAGATGGTAAATGTTTCCTTTCAGACTTTAAAAGGTGTCAGACTGTCAGTCTCTCCTGGATACAGGGAAAGGAATAGGAAGAGGAGGAAGGCATGGCTGCATTAAGGGAGATTCTCTGCAGATGCAAATTTTCCCTACTTAAGACAGTTTTGCAATGCCACCTCTAATAAGATGGCCAAGAGGCAGCCATTTCAAAATATGTCAAAGAAATATATTTGGGGGTAAAATATTTTAATTTTCTTCAGTCTCCACTTTGCAATTTAAAATAAGTTTCACATATCAAAAGCCAAGCTGATAGCTTTGGAGAGATTTGGATCTAGAGATTGTTAGATAGACATAGAGAAAGGAGTAGAAAGACAAATTGAGATGAATAGAAAGGAGCAAATTTAAGTATATCTTCCCATATCTTCTTTAGTCAGTTTCTGAGTACTGAGAATAGACCAGTTCAGTTAAGCAACTGTGTCCCATTCTGAGAGGTGGCACTGCAGATGGACTAGGCCCCTATATATGATATAGGCAATCAGATCTCTAATAAAGGTATTTCTATAAAAACACAAGAAAAAACAAAGGCTAATGATTGGAGCGGTCTATATGCAGCTTTCCTAAGGTCTCTGAGGCATCTTCAGATTGCAATGACAATCTGACAAATTCTTCTGGATTGCAATTCAAACCAGGCATTCAGGCTAACTTTCTGAGAAGTCTTTACATTAGCAAGTAGGCTCGAAGCTTGTTTATATATACGTTGCTGTTATTTTTCCCTGGAGTTTAAGTTGTATAACTTCAGTTTGCAGAGCTTTAAGAAAAGCAGAGTTTTAATTTCTAGTGATTTCAAGATAAAAAAATTGGAGGGCAGAAACTGAACATGTTAGCTTGGTGACTTGTAGCCAGAAAAAAAAATTTAGGATCCAGTCCAAATGGTAGAAAATAATGAAAACTGAATGCAATGGATAAGGCTAAAATCCAATAACAGGTATAACATAGTTTCCTTCTAAATATAATTTTTCTGTCTCCAATCTTCCAATATTACTAAAGACAAAATCATAGTAGGATCAATTTCTTAGCAAAATTTTAGTTTAGTCTTATTATGCTTGGACTTATTATTTGCATAAAGTGCAGCAAGAATAATTATTTTTCATATAGACTGTTTTAAGATGACTTTTCCAGAAACTTTTTTCATAAGGAATCACAAATTAGACCTTTTAAAAGTCATGAGCACAGCCAAGTATTTATCCCTGCAGATACCTGTATGAATTGGGAAACTTCTCTCTTCTTGAAATCCCAAAATAACTTGGGGTTCCTGGGCCTGTCAGAAAGTGACATTCTTTACTTACCACAGGTCAGGAACATGTAAGGAAATCTGTAAAGGAACTGCATAGAAAATGTTTGAGGTCAGTTTTTCCAAAGAACTTTTATCAGATCTATAAGTCAATCTCAATTCCTCACAGAAATCTGCTCATATCTGAAAATATACCCTTCCAATTAAAGCCTTGGTAAAAGAGCCAGTGCCTCCAACTGTGTCCTGTTACACAAGAAAACAGATCTTACTGAATTTATGCAAATAACTATATTACCATAAGTTAAGAATACTCACAAATAGCTTTCAAATTCTGGAAAAATCAAGTAGAAAGAAAGAAATGTGCTTCAAATTTTGCTCTAATCAATTGTTAAAAGCTGTAAGTAACTCAGAAAAGATTTTCTCAACTCTGTAAAATGAAACAAAAGGAATTAGCAATGCTTCAAACACAATAATTCATAAAAAAAATTATTTCAGTCTTCCATTAGTTCAGTCCATGCAATTGTAACTGCCCCGTGGGTTCACCTTGCCTGCTGCCTAGATAGAGCCAATTTATTGAGACAGGAGAATTGCAATGGAGATGGAGTAATTCACTCACACTAGGCTGTGTGGGGAGACCAGAATTGTATTATTACTTGAATCAGTCTCCCCAAAAATGAAAACTTGGGATTGGAGTTTTTAAGGATAATTTGGTGGGTAGATAGTTGGGAAGAGAGGAGGACTGATAGGTTGGGCTGGAGATGAAATCACAAGGGGTCAAAGTGAGTTCTTGCTGACATCTGTTCCTGTGTGGGATTGCAGAACTGGTTGAGCCAGATTACTGGTCTGGGCCATGTCAGCTGGTCCATCAGAATGCAGGGTTTGTGAAATATCTCAAGCACTGATCTTAGGCTTTACAACAGTGATGTTAATCCCAGGAGCAATTTGAGGAGGTTCAGGCTCTTGCAGCCAGAGGCTGCATGGTTCCTAAATGGTAATTTCTAATCTTGTAGCTGATTTGTTAGTCCTACAAAGGCAGACTGGTTCACAGGCAAAAAGGGAGTTTTTTCAGGAAAGGACTATTATCAATTTTGTTTCAGGGTTAAACTATAAATTAAATCATTTCCCAAGGCTAACTTGGCCTGCACTCAGGAATGAACAAGTGCAGCTTAGAGGTTAGAAGCAAGATAGAGTCTGTTAGGTCTGATCTCTTTCACTGTCACAATTTCCTCCGTTATAATTTTTGCAAAGGCAGTTTCACAGTTAGCTTCTGTTCTGCTCAATACTGGGCCAGCAAGCCTCATGAACACATCATGAGTCCTAGATGCTTTTTTCTCTGCTCCAATGGCACAATTTGTAAAGTTATCAGAAACCTGCATTTAAGGGCATCTGTGAGAATCCTTTAACTATAATTAGTTTATAATTAAGCTATCTTTTTAAAAAGATAAAGCAAAATAATTTTAGATAACAAAAGTCTTAGAACAGTCATGGTCAAAGACACAATTGACAAAGAAATTTGGTTATTTCTGTGGTATATAACAATTTAACATAATAATTATAATTACTACTGATAATGTATGCTAATATGTATCAGAATTACAGGAATTCACAATTTTAGAACATACACTAATAACACATTTACATAAATATAAACCAAAAAAAGTTGAGCACAGTTTTATTTTTAACGTTTCCTGTATGATTTTAACATATTAAGTAAGCTAAATCTCGCTCTCTCTCAGACTTCTATAAAGTTAGTTTGAGGTCAAAAGTTTGAATCTAGAATTTGATTTTGGAATAGTTGTCAAATATTAAAGATTTAGAACACTTTACTTTATATCACAAAATAGGATCATGAGTCATTGTAAAATATAATCAATTGTTTAGGCCAAAATGATAACTTAAAATTTTCAAAAAGCAAAAACCTTTACTCTTTGAGAATGGAGACTTACTTCCCAACAATAAGACCTAATAAAGCAGCATGAGGCCAACTAAATCTGTCTCTCTTTTTTTTGCGTTTACCAAAAGGTTAAACACAAATCTTTTACTATCTCTTAATATTACACAAAAATTTGTTTCAAGAGAAAACCAATTTTTACCTTTATGTGGTGGTATTATTATCACTAAATTAATTTTAATAAACCAATATGAACAATCTAACTTTAAATGAATTTGGCCATAATATAAAGGTTGTCCATAAGCCTTTTATAACCTTTTATATTTCCTGTCAAAATGCAGATAGATCATATATTCCAAAATAACCCTGTATTCAGACACAGAGCCCGATACTGGCTCTCCATCATTGTGCTTTTTATTTTAATGCTTATTTACAGAAAACTAAATAATCCCCCTTCAAATTTTAGCAAACTCATTCACATACAGAATTCCTTTTATAGGAATTAACACCTTCCATTTTGTTCTATTTATAACTTAAAAGAATCCTTAAAACCCCTTAAACTAGACAAAATTCCTTCCCCTTATTTAAAAAAAAAAAAAAAAAAACATATTCTAATGCCTTTTTTTAACTTTTCTTTTTTTGCCAAAAATACATCTTACTTTTCTTACACATTTGTATGTATCCAGTAATTTTCATTACATGCATTAATTGTAATGTTAATTCTCAGTTACTCTTATTTTAGTACCTAGTAAGTAAGCGATTTTAATTATGTACCGGGTGCATAACCCAGAGCAAAGAAGAATGCCTGGAGTTAGGCTTCATAGCCTAAAGGCACAAATCTAAGCACGTAAGTTACAGACAAGTTAAGCAAGTATCAGGAGCAAAGTTTTGTATCTTAAAACATCTGACAGAGACAGTGACTAATTCAGATCAAATGTCTAAATTCTGAACATGCTTCTATTTTATTTTACTGATAATTTTAAAACTATATTTACCAAAAATTACTAAAAGTATAGTACTTGAAAAGCATTTAGGATTATTTATTTATGAGTAAGTCAATTTAAAACCCATGCAGACAGTATACAGACAGACATATACCCATGTACACATAAAGATTATACTAACATAGAGACTTTATAGTTTTTATTTATTTTAAGTTCCAGGCTACATGTGCAGGAAGTGCAGGTTTGTTACATAGGAAAACGTGTGCTATGGTGGTTTGCTGCACCAATGGACTCATCACCTAAGTATTAAGCCCAACATGCATTAGCTATTTTTCCTGATGCTCTCCTTCCCACAACCACTTCCCCATAAGCCCCAATGTGCGTCATTCCCCTCCCTGTGTCCATGTGTTCTCATTGCTCAGCTCCCACTTACGAGTGAGAACATGCAGTATTTGTTTTTCTGTTCCTGCATTAGTTTGCTAAGGATAATGTCTTCCAGCTCCATCCATGTCCCTGCAAAGGACATGGCTTCATAGCATTCCACGGTGTATATGTACCACATTTTCTTTATCCAGGAGTTTATAGTTTGATTTTAAAATTTTAGTCATAAGATAGATACACTCACTAGTCCAAAAAGACAGTTGGATTAAATTGTGAAAATGTTAAAGTTTATCTATTTCTCATGGTCATGACTAATGCCCTCACTGAGTTTTGGAGAAAACAAGACAGCAAATTTACTTTTCAAATCAGAGAACGAGAGAAAGTTTGAGTGTGTTAGAGAAAGTTTTAAAATAGATGTCGGTCGGGCACAGTGGCTCATACCTGTAATCACAGCACTTTGGGAGGCCAAGGTGGGCGGATCACTTGAGGTCAGGAGTTCAAGACCAGCCTAGCCAACATGGAAAAATCCTGTCTCTACTATAAATACAAAAATTAGCCGGGCATGATGGTGAGCACCTGTAATCCCAGCTACTCGGTGACTGAGGCACGAGAATCACTTGAACACAGGAGGCAGAAGTTGGAGGGAGCCAAGATGATGCCACTGCACCCCAGCTTGGGCAACAGAGCAAAACCCTGTCTCAAAAAATAAAATAAAATAAAACAAATAATAACATGGATGCCAAGACATCACAAAATCATAGAAGTCTATCATAGTGTTTTGTTAGACCAATTTTATTTAGATAGGTGTTTTTTAATTTACTGTCTTTTAACTGGACCACTGGGCCCAGAGCAGAGCCCACACTGAATCCTGAATCCCAAAAAGAGAGAAATGCCATGGGACCAGGCCACATAATATTTTTACCGCGCATTTTGTCACGAAGACATTTCTCTACGTGTTTAAACCATGCCCTTTCTTATCTCAAACACACAGAGTATCCCCTGTAGTAATAACTATTTGCTCTAAGCAACTACCATTAACCATCTCAGAAAGTTTATCTATTACAAACACCAATGTCAAACATTTTTTCATAATGCAAAGTAATTTTCAATTCCCCAAAAGCCAAAAAGATTAGGTAATGCAATACAAAAGAGAAAAGAGCTTTTAGATCTGAGTGGAATCTGTCCATTTACAACTCTTGGGATTCCATGAAGAAAATCAGAGGTTCCTTCCAGACACAGGAGTCTGGTACATTTTCCATTTTTCCCAGGGGATCCTGGGCTGTTAGAAATTCCTATTTTATTTTTAGGTCCCTCATGTGGCATACAGGATAGAAAGAGGAATGAAGGCAGGAAGAAGTAAACGGTGGAACAGACAAAATTCACAGAGAAGTCTACACAGAGAGAATAGAGGCTTTAAAACAACATAGATACACATATGTAGCCTAAATACCTGTTTTAATTAGGTTGACTTTTGACTACAGAACTCTTTAAAAATTCTTTCAAACCTCTTATTATCAGATTTTAGTCAGGACAAACAGCTGATATTTCTGAACTTTTGAACTTCTTTACCAAAGGTAACTTCCTAGGTGAAATCAATAAGCCTAAGCTAAGGCTATGACTTAACTATGGCAAATTTTCTCAAAAAAAATTATTAAGGCTAGCCATAACATTATTACATGTCTTTTAAAATTTAACCTTTTCATCAATTGTTTAGAATAGGAGATCTCACAAATCTTTCTTTTAATCTATCTTCTGGCCACTGGCAATTAGAATTTTCAATGGTGGACTTTATTCCAATAGCAACTAAATTCAAAAGCCTCTTTAAAGCCCAGGTGGTAATTTTTCAGGTTTTACATTACTGGAGTATCCCCTGTAATAATAAACACACAAAGAGTATCCCCTGTAGTAATAACTATTTGCTTTAATCAACTACCATTAGCCATCTCAGAAAGTATATCTGTTACAAACATGAGAAAAAACATGAGACATCCTCATAACTCCCAAAAATCCACTCTGAGAAACAGAGTTAAGATAGAAAAAAGGTGACAAAAGCTCCATAGGGATGAGTCCTGTAAGACAAAATTTCCCTAAGAGTGTGACACATTCAGTATAAAAAGTGTCTTGCTTAAAATATTATGTGTCTCAGACTCCCAGTCTTTTCAGACTGTCCATGTAATGTGAACCAAAAAATTTATGCCCTCTATTCTAAACAATTGATGAGAAGGTTAAATTTTTTTTTTTTTTTTTTTTTTTCTGAGACGGAGTTTTGCTGTGTTGCCCAGGCTGGAGTGCAGTGGCACGATCTCGGCTCACTGCAAGCTCCGCCTCCTGGGTTTATGCCATTCTCCTGCCTCAGCCTCCCGAGTAGCTGGGACTACAGGCACCTGCCACCACACCGGGCTAATTTTTTGTATTTTTAGTAGAGACGGGGTTTCACCACGTTAACCAGGATGGTCTCGGTCTCCTGACCTCGTGATCCACCCAACTCAGCCTCCCAAAGTGCTGGGATTACAGGCGTGAGCCACTGCACTGGGTTGAAAAAGTTAAATTTTTAAAAACACATGCCCAGATGGTAGAGACTAAGAGAGAGTACCCCCATGTAGCCATAAAGTCAAGTTCTTAAGGACACAGAACAAGGTGAGAGGGAAACCTCATCTGATTTTTGTATCAGGGACTCACAGAAAAGTGTGTCTGAACACATGCTGGTCTATCCAGAATTGAAAAAACTGACCAGTACTCAGGATAAGCTTGAACAGCAGGTATAAAAGGGTTCTAGACCCATGTTCTATCCAATGCCACCCCTCTTTATGACAGAACAACACAGAAAGACAAAGGAAAACAGCAACAGAAAAGGCTATTTCTGAGAGAAAAGGGGGCACATAATATGAGTATTCATACCACAAAGTACTGAAAGTATATCAGGGACACTACAGTGCAAGACTAGTCAAATTCCTTTTTCCTGTTAATCAAAACCTTGCAGATGAGACTGTGATTTTTACCATCTGCTCACTGGGGTACACAGAGAAAGAGAGGCCAGTAGCCTAGTTGGTAGGAAATTTGTATCCCTTTGCCAGCAGATCAGTCTCTTGGTTTCTCTTCACTGTAGCCTCTAGAAGAGAAGAGCAACTTTGATGATCATCCTGCTCTGTAGGGGGTCACAGGCTCTTGGCCCCCTAAATGATCACTAAAAGTCACTGACAGGAGGCAGATTGATAAGAGAAAAGGCATACAAATGTATTGAATGTATATATAAGGGAGCCTTCGATGTGAAGACCCAAATTCCCAAAGAGTTACAGAAACTTTTATACCATCCTGAGGCCACAGTAAGGAACACAGACTCAGACCACGGCCAGAAACAGGTAAATCAGGTTTAGTGGCAAGACAGGCTAACACAGAGAGAAAGAAAGAAGCTTGGTTAGCAAAGATGGCCTTGTTATGTGGACGAAGCCTCCCTCGGAACAGATGGTAAATGTTTCTTTTCAGACTTTAAAAGGTGTCAGACTGTCAGTTTCTCCTGGATCCAGGGAAACGCATAGGAAGGGGAGGGAGGTAAACTTACTTTCATGGGGATTCTCTACAGATGCAAATTCTCCCTACTTAAGACAGCTGTGCAGTGCTACTTCTGACAGGGTGGCCAAGTGGCAGTCATTTTTAAACATGTCAAAGAAATACATTTTGGGGTAAAATATTTTAATTTCCTTCAAAGAGTGTTTATCCTCAAGTGATTTACCAACTATTGGAAAGTGAGATGCTTACAAGCAATGTTGTAGATACTGTCTGTAATAAACCTGAACAGTGTTGTAAAACCAAAGAGAATGGCTGAGATCACTCTCAATTAATTTAGAGGTTTATTTTGCCAAGATTGAGGATGCACCCAGGAAAAAGAGACACAAACCACAGTAGGCTCCATCCTTTTTCCAAAGAGGATTTTGAGAGTTTCAACACTTAAACGGGAAAAAGCAGGCAGGAGGGAAAAGAAAAAAAGAGGGGGGAAAGTATGGTCACATTCTTGTGAGGCTTTGATTAGAGCTCAATGAATCCGTATGTTGTACATGAAAAGGAGGTGGTTGAGGGAACAATTAGTTACGTATTTGTCTCATGCTTCGTGTCTCACGCTTAGTAAATCTGCACTTTACAAAAGATAAACATAGAGAGAGCACAGGGAACAGTCTAACAGGGATTTGTCTCAGGGTCCATGAGGGGATGATTTCTGGTCTTCTCTTGTCCCACACCTGTGAAGATAAGCTGTTGATTGACATTGTCAGTGTGAGAGAGGGCACCTGCAGAGACATGTGGCCTTCTATCCTTTAGCTATTTGTTTAGGAACAAAAGGAAAGGCAGTTTTGTTGTTGTTGTTGTCGTTGTCGTTGTTGTTGTTGTTGTTGTTTTGGCATGACTCAGTTTTCAAACTTAATTTTTCCCTTTTGGCATAGTAATCTAGAGTCTCGAGATTTTTATTTTTCTTTCACAGGGTAATGATAAGAAGTGGTGAATTAAAACCAGAACAGACATCTGTGATAAACCTCATAGAAGTAGATGAACTGGAGATCAATTATTATACATGTGTCCTTTGCTCTGGTAAGTCATTTTTCTGAGTCACTGCCCTACACAGACTTCTTTTCTGTCTCCTTATGCAATCATCTCCCTCCCTTCCTCCTACTCTTTCCTATTTTACCCATCCATGTGCAACAAATTATCTCAGTTATACTCTGGAGTCTTTTAAGCAGCTCTGGTCTCAATTTTCAAACCCACACTATTTAAAGTGGACAGCTTCTGTAAGCAATGGCTGTAATACTGCATGGGTTTCTAAAAAGCAGACCACAAAATCTCATAAAGTGCAAACTGAAAACCTCATCCATCTCAGGACATGTCCCAGAGGCCCACTGCAAGGTGGACAGTGCTGACCACAGCATGTCCATGCACTACCGATACATCATAGGTAAGATCCAGCCTACCTTGGAAAGGCTCCACATGCTTTTCTGATTGAAACAAGAACAGACAGACACTAGGCAGGCATTCTCGCTTCACAGGAGTACAGCTGCCATAGCAACCAGTATGGAGCAATAGAAAGGAAAGAAACACCCAAATACCCTGCCAGCCAAGTCCACCAAGTCAACTCTGGAAATCAATGTCATGTGTTAACAAAGCTATTCCTGCTAACACCCACACATCCAACAACAACAGCCACAACAAAATCCTAAAACCTGTCAAGTGGGAATGTTTCCTTATTGTTCAATAAATCCCATTGTCTGGATGCAAGATGTTCCCATGGATGAATGCCATGGTTGCATCGTCAGTTTCAATTTCTACTATTACCTCTATGAGTATACATACTCACTGAGGAGACTTGAACAAAATACAAATAGATCATCCTGCATTTTTTAAATTTTATAACAATAAAATTCACAATATTCATGTCTGTTTCCCTTCTCCCAGATGTTATTAAAATATTCTGTTATTTTAATATCTTATTCCAGGTTTTAGCAATGTTTTCCCCATGTTTGCTAAGCAGGCTGTTTCTCAGAGCAGAATCTGAAACTTCAGTGGAATGCTGTGAACCCATATGACTAAGTCTAAATATCTTGTAAAACAAAGGTACCTTAAATTGTTAATTCAGATTTTAGCCAAAACACTCCTAATCAACACACAGCATTCTCTTCAACTACTACTACTACTACTAATTAAACTTCATGCCTTATAAAAATTGGCTGAATGCGGTGACTCACGCCTATAATTCTAGCACTTTGAGAGGCTGAGGCAGGTGGATTGCTTGAGCTCAGGAATTCGAGACCAGCCTGTGAAACATAACAAAACTCTGTCTCTACCAAAAATACAAAAATTCGCCAGGGAGGTGACTTGGGGGGTCAGGTGCACTGAGTGGGAGGATCCCTGGTGCCTGGGAAATCAAGGCTGCAGTGAGCAGTGATCACACCACTGCACTTCAGCCTGGGTGACAGAGCCAGACCCTGTCTCAAAAATAAATAAAAATTAAAATCTTTTGCATAGATTATTTAAATTTTATTATTATGGATACAAGCCTTTTCTTGGCTTGTTCTCGTTGGTTATATCATTGATTTTGTATTTTCCTTGTCACAGATGGCCACACCTACAGAGGAAGCCCTTTTCTAGGCTGAAGGCCTTGTCGTTCCAACACTACCCCCAGATATCCTTGAAAAAGGTCTTTGCTTTCCTGCCCCATGCTTCAGGAGCACCAACCCTATGGACAAGCCCCCATTCTTTGGGTAGAGACATGCAGTGTGATAACCATCAGACTCTGAGCTTTCTAACTATATAATAATTATTAGTCCAAAAAGATGACATCAGAGAGCCTGCTTGGGCTATTTCAAAGACAAAGAGATTTTCAAAATCATAACTCCAATCTAATCCTTGCTTTACTAGATACTTTCTTAATGCGTTCTAACATAAAGCATTCTCAATTTCAATTTTCCTTTCCTTTATTTGATACTACATTTGACAAATGAATTGTCATATAGTCTACCTGTTTGTTGACATATTGCCCAAGATTTATTTTAAAATCTGTAACATTTTAGCCGACCAATTAGTGTTTCAAGGCTCTTGAATTTATAATAATTATTGTATTTAATTTATTAGCAGCAGTTCCTCTATCTGGTAGGTTCAGGTTAGTTTGTTTTCCATATCAGCTTTACCTAAAAGTCTTTATCTTCCTTAGAAATGATTGGCTCATGTGTACATTTTCTATAAAAGTATTCATTACATATGTGAAGAATTACCCCCAAATAATTATCTATTCATGCACAATAATGGTTCATCTTCTTTTATTGTGTTTAGCTTATTAAATTTCACAGATACTATGATTTGCACAAATTAATGGTTTGTGGCAACCCTGTGTCAAGCAAGTTTATCGGAGTCATTTTTCCAAGAGCATGTTCTCACTTTGTGTCTCTGTGTCACGTTTTGGGTAATCCTACAATATTTCAAACATTTACATTACTGTTATTTCTTTTATGGTGATCTGTGATAAGTGATACTTGATTTTACTACTGTAATCGTTTGGGGACACGAAGATTTACACCCATATGAGACACCAAATTTAATACATAGACAGTATGTGTGTTCCGACTACTCCACCTACCAGCCATTCCCCACATCTCTCTTCCTCTCCTCAGGTCTCCCTATTCCCTGAGAGAAATTGGGCCAATTATGAATCCTACAATACACTCTAAATGTTCAAGTGAAACGAAGAGTCACGTCTTTCACTTGAAATCAAAAGCTAGAAATGATTCTGCTTAGTGAGGAAGGCATGCCAAAAGCTGGCAGAGGCTGAAAACTAAGTCACTTGCACCAGACAATTAGCCCAATTGTACATACAAAAGAGAAGTTCTTGAGGAAAATTAAAAGTGCTACTCCAGTCAGCATGTTACCAGCAGTGAATCCATACAGTCTGCAGCCACCTCAATTCTTCCCTTCTCCGAAGAAATAATTGGACCGAGGGGGCATAAGGCAGAAGGAGAGACTGAGGCAGGTTTTAGAGCAGGAGTGAAAGTTTACTTACAAGCTTTAGAGCAGGAATGAAAGGAAGTTAAGTACACTTGGAAGAGGGCAGAGTGGGTGACTTGAGAGATCACCTGATGTCGCCTGACATTCCTGGTGGGGGTTGGGAGCCCTCTCCTACCCTGCTCGTGTTTAACTAGCTGCCTACTGTAACATTTTCCCCTCTGGAGTCCAGGACTCCAATTCTTTGGGGAAAATGGATGACAGTCAGTCTTCTGTAACTGCTTCCTACAGACAGAAGGGCAGTGGTGGTGGTTCTGTGGGTCTTGGCCTCTTACTAGCTGTCAGGGCAGGGTTAGCTCTGTGGGTTGTAGAAACCAGTATCCAGCCAGGCTTAAGGGAGAAAGGGGCAGGATTTTGCCTCTGTTGTGTTCCACTGACGGGCAGTCTAGAGGCCCGCTGCAGAAGGGTGACTCTTGAATATTTGAGAGGTCAGTATCCTTCACTGAGGATCATCTGGAGCTTGATGGGCTGAACGTGAAAGGGGACAAATCAAGTTATCAGATTTAGAAGAACAGTTTAAAAAAAAAAAAAGAGGAAGATGACAGCTCCAAAAAAATCCTAGGGCTACCAACACACCTAGGTGGCTGGTGGGTATAGTCATGCCTGCTAAGACTTGGGTGTATGGAGTTGCTAGCTGATTTTAATACATGACCAGAATTAGAATATTGATCCAGATTTTTACACTACCCATCCATCTTTTCTTCTGAGATGCAGCCAGAGATCACTGATTATTTCACAAGAATAAGAAGGGTTACTCTAAATTGCAGACAAAAACTCAAAAATAACTGATGAGACTAGAATCTAAATACAGGTGTACTATAGTTCTTGAAATGTATTTTTTCTCTCCAATCCTCATTTTTATTAAAAAGAAATCATGATAGGACTGATTTGTTTGTGAAATAAGCTTCAGTCTTAATATACGTGGCCTGGTTATTTGCACAAAGCATAATAAGAATAATTATTTGCCATTTAGCCTTCTGATACAGTTTTGATTTCTGTCCCTGCCCACATCTCATGTCAAATTTTAATCCCCAGTGTTGGAAGAGGGGCCTGGTTGGAGGTGATTGGATCATGCCGGCAGTTTCTAATGGTTTAGAACCATCCCCCTAGTGCTGTCTGGTGATAGAGTTCTCCTGAGATCTGCTTGTTTAAAAGTGTGTAGCACCTGCCCGCTTCTCTCTCTTTCTCCTGTTCCAGCCATGGTGGATTTGCCAGCTTCCCCTTCATCTTCTGCCATGATTGTAAGTTTCCTGAGGCCTCCCCAGAAGCAGAAGCCTGCACAGCTGGCAGAACCATGAGCTAATTAAATCTCTTTTCTTTATAAATTACCCAGGCTCAGGTATGTCTTTATAGCAGTGTGAGAACAGACTAATACAGTTCCTCTTTTCCTTTCTTCATTTGTTCTCTTAAATTTCTTGCATCAATGTTTTATAGTTTTCTATGTAGAGATCTTTCACTTCTTTGGATAAGTTTATTCCTAAGCATTTTATTTTATTTGTAACTATAAGAGTACTTTATTGATTTACTTTTCAGATTGTTCACTGTTGACAAGTAGAAATGCTACTGATTTTTGTACGTTCATTTTGTGTCCTGCGACTTTACTGAATTTGTTAGTTCTAATAGTTTTTTGGTGGCATCTTTAGGATTCTCCAAATATAAGAGCATACCATCTGAAAACAAGAATAATTTGTCTTTTTTCTTTCTAACTTGGATGCCCTTTATTTATTTCTCTTGACTGATTCCTCTAGCTAGGATTTCCAGTACGATGTTGAATAACAGAGGTAAAAGTTGGCATCCTTACCATGTTCTAGATCTTAGAGGAAAGACTTTTAGTTTTTGCTGTTCAGTATAATGCTAACTGCAGGTCTGTCATATTTGGCTTTTATTGTGTTGAGGTATGTTCTTTCTATCCCCAGTTTTTGAGGGTTTTTTTTTATCATGAAAGGGATTTTGAATTTTATCAAATGCTTTTTCAACATCAATTGAAATGATCATAAGGTTTTTGTCCTTCATTCTGTTGATATGATGTATCACATTGATTGATTTGTGTATGTTGAGTCAACCTTGTACCCCTGAGGTAAACTCTGCTTGGTCATGATAAATGCTGTTTCTAATGTACTGATGAATTTGGTTTGCAAGTATTTTTGAGGATTTTTACATCAATGTTCATCAGCAATATAGGCTCATTGTTTTCTTTTTTGATGTGTTTTTGTCTGCTTTTGGTATCAGGGCAATACTGGCCACACAGAACAAGTTTGAAAGTATTCCCACCTCCTCTATTTTTCAGAATAGCTGGACAGGATTTGTACTAGTTCTTCTTTAAGCATTTGGTCAATTTCAGCAGTGAAGTCATTGGATCTCAGGCTTTTCTTTGCTGGGAGACAATTACAGCTTTGATCTTGTTAATCTTGTTACTTGTTATTGGTCTACTCAGGTTTTTAATTTCTTCATGATTCAATCTTGTAGCTTTTACATGTCTAGGAATTTATCCATTTCTTCTCAGTTTTCCAATTTATTGGCATATAAGTCACTTATAGTAGTCTTTAATAATCCTTTGAATTTCTGCAGTATCAATTGTAATGTGTCATCTCTGATTTTATTTATTTGTGTCTTTTTTTCATACATAGTTTGGCTAAAGGTTTGTTAATTGTTTTGTCAAAAAAACAACTTTTTATTTTGTTGATCTTTTGCATTTTTTATTTAAATGTTATTTATTTATACTCTGTTACTTATTATTTCTTTTCTTCTACTAATTTGGGGTTTGGTTTGCTCTTGCTTTTCTAGTTCTTTAAGATGCATTGTTAGATTGTTTATTTGAAATTTTTCTACTCTTAATGTAGGCACTTATCACTATAAATTTCCCTCTTCCTATGGCTTTTATTGTATCTCATAGGTTTTGTATGTTGTTTTCCATTTTCACTTGTTTCAAGAATTTTTTTAATTTCCTTCTTAATTTTTTCATTGATTCACTGGTCATTCAGGAGAATATTGTGTAATTCCATGAGTTTGTATAGTTTCCAAAATTTCTCGTTATTGATTTCTAGTTTTATCGCACTGTGGTCAGAGAAGATATTTGATATGATTGCGATTTTTTTGAATTTCTTGAAAAACTTGTTTTGTGGCCTAACACATGCTCTATTCTTGAGAATGATCCATGTGCTGGGGAGAAGAGTGTGTATTCTGTAGTGGCTGGATATGATGTTCTCTAAATATTTATTAAGTCCATTTGGTCTATAGTGCAGATTAAGTCTGTTGTTTCTTTTTTTGATTTTCTGTCTGGATTATCTACCCAATGTTGAAAGTGGGGTATTGAAGTATTTAGCTATTATTGTGTTGGGGTCTATCTCTCTCTTCTTAGCTCTAATAATATTTGCTTTATGTATCTGGGTGCTCCACAGCTGGGTACATATACCTATTTACAACTATTATATCCTCTTGCTGATTTGGTCCATTTATCATTATATGATGACCTTCTTTGTCTCATTCTAAAGTTTTGTCTTGAAATATATTTTATCTAATATAAGTATTGCTACTCTTGCTTTCTTTTGGTTTCCATGGTTTCCATTAGCATGGAATATCTTTTTCCATCCCTTTATTTTCAGCCTATGTGTGTCTTTATAGGTGAAGTGTGTTTCTTGTAGGCAACAGATCATTATTGGATCCTATTTTTTTTTCATCTATTCAGTCACTCTGTGTCTTTTGATTGGAGAGTTTAGTCCATTTACCTTCAATATTATCAATGTTATCATTAATAAATCAGAACTTACTACTACCATTTTGTTATTTGTTTTCTGGTTGTTCTGTGGCTTTCTCTTCCTTCTTCCTTTCTTCCTTCCTTCCCTTCTTCCTGTCTTCCTTCTCTCTTTCTTGTCTTCCATTTTTGTGAAATTGATATTCTCTGGTGGTATGTTTTAATTTCTTGCCTTTTATTTTTTGTGTATCTATTATAGGTTGCTTATTTGAAGTTACCATTACACTAAATGACATTTTATAATCCATTATTTTAAACTGATAACAACTTAACTGATTGCAAAAACAAACCACAAGCATAGAGAAAACTAATAAAACCTCTACACTTTAACTTCATCTTCCACCCTGCTTTTTAACTTTCTGTTGTTTCTATTTATATATAATTATTTTGTCTATGTCTTCAAAAGTTGTTGTAGTTATTTTTGATAGATCTGTCTTTCAGCCTTTCTACTCAAGATATGAGTAGTTAACACACTACAATACAGTATTATATTCTGCATTTGTCTATTATCAGTGAGTTTTGTAGCTTCAGATGATCTCTGATTGCTCATTAACATCCTTTTCCTTCATTTTCCTTTCTTTAAATTTAATTTTCATTTTTTAAACATTTCATTGCTTTTCCTTTTTTTTCTTTTTTCTTTTTTGAAACAGGATTTCACTCTGTCACCCAGGCTGGAATGCAGTGATGTAATCTTGCCTCCCTGCAACCTTTGCTTCCCAGGCTCAAACAATCCTCCCACCTCTGCTTCCCAAGTAACTGGAACCACAGACATGTGCCCCCACACCTGGCTAATTTTTTGTATTTTTGGTAGAGATAGGGTTTTTCCATGTTGCCCAGGCTGGTCTCAAACTCCTAAGCTCAGGTGATCCACCCACCTCAGCCTTCCAAAATTATAGGCATGAGCCACCATGCCTGGCCAACATCCTTTTCTTTCTGATTGAAGAACTCCCTTTAGCATTTCTTGTAGGACAGGTCTGGTGTTGACACAAGCCCTTAGTTTTTTTGTCTGTTTGTTTGTTTTTTGTTTTGTTTTGTTTTGTTTTTTTGAGACGGAGTCTTGCTCTGTCGCCCAGGCTGGAGTGTCGTGGCGCAATTTCGGCTCACTGCAACCTCCGTCTCCTGGGTTCACGCCATTCTCCTGCCTCAGCCTCCCGAGTAGCTGGGACTACAGGCGCCCACCACTATGCCCAGGTAATTTTTTTTTATTTGTATTTTTAGTAGAGATGGGGTTTCACTGTGTTAGTCAGGATGGTCTCCATCTCCTGACCTCGTGATCCGCCTGCCTTGGCCTCCCAAAGTGCTGGGATTACAGGTGTGAGCCACTGCACCTGGCCTTTAGTTTTTGTTTATCTGGAAAAGTCCTTAGTTCTCCTTCATGTTTGAAGGATATTTTCACTGTATATAATATTTTAGAATAGCATGTTCTCACTTAAAAGTGGGAGCTAAATATTGGAGACTCACGGACATAAAGATGGCAACAATAGAAACTGGAGACTACTGGTGGGGGGCAAGGGTTGAAAAACTAACTATTGGGCACTATGCTCGGTACCTGGATGACAGGATCATTCAAACCTCAAACCTCAGCATTACACAATATACCCAGCTACATATATACCCCTTAAATCTAAAAGAAAAGTGTACATATAGATATATATACACACATATATACACATATATGTACATACATATATACATACATATATGTATATGTGTGTGTGTATATATATGCTCTAAGATGAAAGCTTTATTTCCTTCAGCACTTTAAATATGTCATGCCACTATCTCCTGGCCTGTAAGGGTTCTACTGAGATGTCTGATACCAGATGTATTGGAGTTCCTTTATATGTTATTTGTTCCTTTTCTCTTGCTGGTTTTTTCTTTCTTTATCCTTGATTTTTGGGAGTTTGATTATTAAGTGCCTTGAGGTAGTCTTCTTTGGGTTAAATCTGTTTGGTGACTTATAACCTTCTTATATTTGGATATTGATATCTTTCTTTACATTTGGGAAGTTATCTATTGTTATTATCTCTTTGAATAAACTTTCTATTCCAATCTCTCTCTCTACCTCCTCCTTAAGGCCAATAACTCTTAAATTTGCCCTTTTGTGGCTAATTTCCAGATCCTATAGAAGTGCTTTTTTTATTGCTTTTTCTTTTGTCTCCTCTGACTGTGTATTTTCAAATAGTCTGTCTTCAAGGCAACTAATTCTTTCTTCTGCTCCATCAATTCTGCTGTTGAAAGACTCTGATGTATTCTTCAGTTTATCAACTGAATTTTCCAGCTCCAGAATTTCTGCTTGGTTTTTAAAAATTATTTCAATCTTTTCATTAGTTTTATCTGATGGGATTCTGAATTCCTTCTCTGTGTTATCTTGAATTTCAATGAGCTTCCTCAAAACAGCTATTTTGAAATTACATATCTCTGTAATTCTTGGATTGGTCATTGATGTTTTATTTAATTTGTTTTGATGAGGTCATGTTTTGCTGGATGATCTTAATGCTTGTGAATGTTCATCAGTGTCTGGGCATTGAAGAGTTTGGTACTTATTCTGATCCTCACAATCTGTGCTTGTTTGTACTCATCCTTCCTGAGAAGGCTTTCCAAGTATTCAAAGGGACTTGAGTGCTGTAGTCAAAGTCTTTGGTCACTGCAGCTGTATTAGGGGGCACACTAAGCCCAGAAACACTGTGGCTCTTCCACACTTGTCACCTTGGGGGCCTTGGGTAAGATCCTGAAGAAATCTCTTGATTACCATGCAGTCTCTAGTTATCTTCCCTTACTTTCCCTCAAACCACATGAGTCACTGTCTCTGGAGCTGCCTGGAGATGGGAAAGGGGTTATGTAAGCACTTCCATGACTACTACTGCTGGGATTGGGCTGGTTCACACCTGAAGCCAGCATGGTACTGGGTCTTGGTCAATTCCTGTGGTGACTACTACCTAGCTACCACTGATGTTTCTCCAGGCCCAAGTGCTCTTTACTCAGCAGGTGATGGGTCTTGCCAGGCCTGGATCTCTCCCTTCAACAAAGCAGGTTTCCTACTGGCCTAGGATGAGTCTAGAAATGCTGTCCAGGAGCTAGGGCCTGAATTTGGGAACTTTAGGAATCTACTTGATGCTTTCTTTTACTTTGGCTGAGCAGGAATACAAGTTGTAAGACAAAGTGCTTTTTATTCTTCCATCTTCTTTGCTCAAGCAGAATCTTCTCTCCCAATGATTACCACAGCTGGGAATGTGCTGGTAAACACCTGAAGCTAGCACAGTATTGGGTATTGCCCCTGTGGTGACTTCTGCCTGACTACCACTGATCTTTATTCAAAGCCTACGGGCTCTTTACTCAGCAGATGGTGTATCCTACTGAGGCTAGTTCCTTCCTTCAGTGTAGCAGGTTCCCTTCTGGCCCACGGTGGGTCTAGAATTGCTTTCTGGGAGCTAGAGCTTGGATCTGGAAGCTTTAGGAATATACTCGGTACTTTATTTTACTGTAGCAAAGTCGGTACCTCAGTTGCAAAGCAAAGTTATTTTAATTCTTTCCTCTCCTTTCCTACAAGAGAAGGATTGTCTCCTGTGGCCATCACCATCCCAGGACCTGGGAAACTACTGCCTGGCTACAACTGATGTTTGTTCAAGGCCCAGGGGCTGTTTAACCAGCAGGTAGTGAATCCAGCCAGGACTGGTTCCTTCCCTTCAGTACAGCAGGCTCCCTTCTTGTCCCAGGGTGGGCCTAGAAATATCCAGGAATTACGGCCTAGAATCAGGAACATTAGAAATCTATGTGGTGCTTCATTTTACCGTAGCTGTGGTAGTACCTAGGTTGCAAGACAAAGTCCTTTTTACTCTTTCTTTTCCTTTCCTCAGGCAGAAACAGTCTCTCCCCATGGCCACCACTGTCCCAGGTCCTTCATGACTACTGCCTGGCCACCACTGATGTTTGGTCAAGACCCAAGGACTCTTTAGTCAGCATGTGGTGAATCCTGCCAGGACTGGGTCCATCTCTTCAGTACAGTAAGCTCCCCTCTTGCCTAGGGTGGGTCTAGAAATGTTGTCCAGGAACTAGGGCCTGGATTTAAGAACTTGAGGAATCTACTTGGAGCTTCATTTTACTGTGGCTGAGCTGGTACCCAAGTTGCAAGACAAAATCCTTTTTATTCTTTCCTCTTCCTTCCTCAAGCAGAAGGAATCTTTTCACATGGCCATCACCAGGCCACTGGCAATAACTGCCTAGCTACCACTGATGTTTATTTCAGGCCCAATGGCTCTTTAGTCAGCAGATGGTGAATCCTGCCAGGACTGAATCCTTCGCATCAGTATAAGCAGGTTCCATTCTAGCCCAGAGTGGGTCTAGAAATATTGTCCAGGAACTAGGGCCTAGAACTGGGGACTTTAGGAATCTGCTTGTTTTGTTTTACTATAGCTGAGCTGCAACCCAAGTTGCAAGATAAAGTCCTTTTTACTCCACCCTCTACTTTCTTCAAAAAGAGTCTTTCTCCATGGCCATCACTGTTCTAGGTCCGTGATGAGTACTGCCTGGCTGCTACTAATGTTTACTCAAGGACCAACAGCTCTTTAGTCAGCAGGTGGTGAATTCTGCCAGGACTTTGTTTTTTTCTTCAGGGTAACAGGTTATTTTCTGGCCCAAGGTGGGTCTAGAAATGTTATCCTGGAGCTAGGTCCCGGAATGGAGACTTCAAGGATCTGCTTGTTGTTTTATGTTATTGTGGCTGGGCTGGTATCCCAGTTGCCAGACAAAATCCTCTTTGCTCTTCCCTTTCCTTTCCTCAAGCAGAAGGAGTCTCTCCTAGAGCTGCAAGCTGTGCATTCTGGAGTTAGGAAAGTGTGACTCTAGCACTCCTTTGGCCACCCCAGCTGGTGTCTCACTGGGTCATACGCACTGCAAGTCCTGTGAGTGGCTCTGAGTCCAACACTGTAACAAGTAACAGGAAAATGCCCAGGAATTGAAGTCCTTGTGGTCTAGACTGCCTTTCCAATTTATTTGGGACTACAGAGTGCTTTAGCCCATGGTGAGTGGGGCTAAACAGAACTGAGTTTCCGACCCTTGGCATGGACAATTTCCCTCTGGCTAGGGCTGGTCTAAGTGGTCCTTCCATGGGCACTTAGCAGCTGAATTCTACCTATGTTGCTTTCTGCCATGACAGAGCAGGATTGAGTTTCAACGCAAAGTCCCACAATCACTGCACTCTCCCTCCCACAAGCACACAAATTCTCTCTCCATGCCACACAACCACTGCTGAGGGAAAGGGGAGGGGTGCTGTAGGTAATTCAAGACTGTATTTCCTACTCTCTTTAGTGCCTCTTTCCTTGGCATGATGTTAAAACCAGGTACTGTGATTGCTTCTCTGATTTTTGGTTCTTATGAAGGTGATTTCTTGTGGGCATAGTTGTTCACTTTGGTGTTCTTGCAGGAGGGGACAATCACTGGAGGATTCACTTGGTCATCTTGCTCCACCTCTCCACTCAGCAGTAAAATATTTTTAAATTAAGGTACGTATATTGATTTTCAGACACAATGCTTTTGCACACTTAGTAAACTACAGTATAATATAAACATAACTTTTACGTGTACTGGGAAACCAAAAATTTTTCATGACTCACTATACTGAGATACTCACTTTATTGCAATGATCTGGAACCAAACTCATAATATCTATGAGGTATGCCTGTATATATATATGCATATGTAGAAGTAGGTACCAAGAGCAACAATTTGCCACAACAAATTTTATGCAGAAACTTGCTGATCTATTTTTCTCCCTTTACTTCAAACACAAAACACAATAGGGCATTAAATACTTTTAAAACATAAAAAGACAAAAGTGAGCTCAAAACAATTTGGAAGTCTATATGAAACCAGAAACAGAATGGAACTACATAGTGGTGTCTGGGATATGAAAGCGCATATCTATAGTGCTCTGAGCCTCAGTATAGGCTGTCCACCCTAACTCAAAGAATTGTTTTTGGGCGGATGCCATTTAAGAACAGCAATTCCATAAGCCTCTGCATGCAGCCAACCAGGGCTTTTTGTCCAGGGATACCCACCTTCCCTGCCTTTCTAGTAACTTTCTTCTCCCTGCCCCCACCCACCCCAGCCCACCCAAAGTTTCCATTCTTACCTGTAGAGGTCATGATGGAAATTTGGGCCCCAGTTCCCTGCAGCATGTGCAGCCTCTCCTCATATCCTGGGTGGTAATCATAGATGTGGGCAGTGAAGATGTGCAAGCTCATGTGTCTATTCTCCCTCAGGAATCCAGCAATTTCCTGGGCACAGATGAAGCAGGAGCTCCAGGAGATGAAGTAGATGATCCTGTAGCACTGGGCCAGGTCTAGATGCCAAGAAGAAACCAGGTCCAGGAAGCACTGCTCCACATGGTGGCCTTGATAGCCATTGAGAATAATCCAAGCCTAGAAAAGAAAACAAAGAGATTGGTCACTTGTGAACAGGAAGGAAGAACCTGGACCAGATGAGACTAGGGAGGCAAGGAGCCTCCAGCACAAAATTAGAAAAGGCACCAAAATCCCAGTTATCAGAATGAATGAATTTCTATAGAATATTTAAAATGTAAAAATTGAAGCAGCAATTCCAAGACGAATAAATATCAACCATGTACATACAAAGAGATCAGGAGTGAGGATGTTTTATTTTGTCCCAACTCCGATACGCTCAGCACAGCACTGTTACTATGTCTTCTTCTTCTTTTTTTTTTTTTTTTTTCCAACTATTTGTCTTTATCTAAAATCTTTTGGATGACTTCTGGTATTTCAACTCCTGCAAGGGAATGGGACTGATATGGTTTCGCTGTGTCCCCACCCAAATCTCATCTTGAATTGTAGCTCTCAGAATCCCCACATGTCATGGGAGGGACAACGTGGGAGGTCATTCAATCATGGGGGCAAGTTTTCCCATGCTGTTCTTGTGATAGTGAATAAGTCTCACAAGATCTGATAATTTTATAAAGGGCAGTTCCCCTGCACACACTCTCTTGCCTGCCACCATATAAGACGTGCCTTTGCTCCTCCTTCCCCTTCTGCCATGATTGTGAAGCCTCCTCAGCCATGTGGAACTGTCAATCCATTAAACCTCTTTTTCTTTATAAATTACCCAGCTTAGGTGTGTCTTCATAGCTGTATGAAAATGGATCAATACAGTAAATTGGTACTGGTAGAGTGGGGTATATCTTTTAAGATACCCAAAAATATGGAAGTGACTTTGGAACTGGGTAACAAGCAGAAGTTGGAACAGTTTGGAAGACTCAGAAGAAGACAGGAAAATGTAGGAAAGTTCGGAACTTCCTAGAGACTCAGAGGATTCAGAAGACAGGAAGATGTAGGAAAGTTTGGGACTTCCTGGAGACTTGTTGAATGGTTTTGACCAAAATGCTGATAGTGATATGAACAAAAAAGTCCAGGCTGAGGTGGTCTCAGATGGGGATGAGGAACTTGTTGGGAACTGAAGCAAAGATGACACTTGTTATGCTTTAGCAAAGACTGGAGGCATTTTGCTCCTGTCCTAGAGATCTGTGGAGCTTTGAACTTCAGAGAGATGATTTAGGGTATCTGGTGGAAGAAATTTCTAAGCAGAAAAGTGTTCAAGAGGAAGCAGAGAATAAAAGTTTGGAAAATTTGCAGCTGACTATGTGATAGAAGAGAAAAACCCATTTGCTGGGGAGAAATTCAAGCCTCTGCATAAATTGGCATAACAAGGAGCTGAATGTTAATCACCAAAACAATGGGGAAAATGTCTCCAGGGCATGCCAGAGACCTTCATGGAAGCCCATCCCATCACAGGCCTGTAGGCCTAGTTGGAAAAAATGGCTTCACAGTCCAGGTCTGGGGAAAGGACTGCTGTTTGCAGCCTAAGGACTTGGTGCCCTTGTGTCCCAGCTCCAGCTGTGGCTAAAAGGGACCAAAGTACAGCTTGGGCCATGGCTTCAGAGGGTGCAAGCCCCAAGACTTGGAAGCTTCTATGTGGTGTTGAGCCTGAGGGTGCAAAGAAGTCAAGAATTGAGGTTTGGGAACATCTGCCTAGATTTCAGAGGATGTATGGAAATGACTCAATGTCCAGGCAGAAATTTGCCGTGGAGGTGGGGTGACTCATGGAGAACCCCAAGTAGGGCAGTATAGAAGGGAAATGTGGGGTTGGAGCCCCCACACAGGGTCCTCAGTGGGACACTTCCTACTGGAGCGGTGAGAAGAAGGCCACCATCCTCCAGACCCCAGAATGGTAGATCCACTGACAACTTGCACTGTGCACCTGGAAAAGCCGCAAACCCTCAACACCAGCCTGTGAAAGCAGACACTCAACACCAGCACCTGGAAAAGCCACAGATGCCCAACACCAGCCTGTGAAAGCAACTAGAAGGGGGGCTATACCTTTCAAAGTCACAGAGGTGGAGCTGCCCAAGGCTATGGGAGCCCATCTGTGACATCCTGTGAACAAGAGCCACAAACCTTTATAGTAGAGCTGATTCTACCTCTCTTGGAATTTTGGAGGAAGCAATGAATACTGCCAGAAGAAAGGAGAGAGTACTAGGAGAGAAAACACCAAACTACTCATGCAAAATGTCAAAGACATGGGGAAAGCAGACACTATGAAATATAGGCCAAGGGAAGCTCAACAGATGGGAATTCACTCTCATGAAGACGAAAATAAGAAAGCAATATGAGAAAGACCTAAAAACAAGTTTATTTAAGACCTGAAAGAACTAGTGGTGAAAATGATACCCACTTTTCAAAATCTAAATAAAGCAGATGAATATGTGAAAGAATCACAAATATGGAAAAGAATTAATCAGAATCCTAGAAATAAAAAATATTTTCATTGATATTTAAAACTCGGCTGGGTACAGTGGCTCATCCCCATAATCCCAGTACTTTGGAAGGCTGAGGTGTGCAGATTGCTTGAGCTCAGGAGTTCAAGACCAGCCTGGCCAACATGGCAAAATGCTGTCTCTACAAAAGCTACAAAAATTAGTCAGGAATGGTGGTGTGCACCAGTGGTCCCAGCTACTCGGGAGACTGAGATAGGAGGATTACTGGAGCCCAGGAAGTCAAGGCTGCAGTGAGTCATACTTACATCACTGCACTCCAGCCTGGGTGACACAGCGAGACCCTGTTCTCAAAAAAAGGAAAAAACTGCTGAGAAAAATGTGCAAGCAACTACAAATAATTGAATTAAAAAATTAATACTTTAAAACTATAACTACAAAATCCACATGGACACAGCACAGTGAAAGTAACAAAATATGAAAGATATTAAAAGAAATGAGGAATAGATTGAGAAGGTTTAAAATACATATAATATAAACAAGTATCCTACATACGATGCATGTAATAGAAGAATGGCATTATATCAAATGAACATTAGCTATTTAACAGCTGAGCAGCCAGCATCCTAAATGACAAGGACAGCATTCCACAGAGTCATCCTATGGTCTTCAGTCTAAAGATACATTGTGTCTCTTTCCAAAGACCATACCCATAGACTCAACACACAAGGGTGTTGATTCTGAACAGTTCTCTAAGATGATACTATTTCTATTTAATTATAAAGTTCTAGAGTTGCCTACCCATTTCATGACAGGTAATATCTGCCATCTCTCAAGCTTTGACTGGCAGTTCTATTATGACGGTTACTCTACAGACCTCAGTACATTTCTGTCTCTATCAGAACCCAGTGGTTATTTTTGTGTTTCTCTTCTGCACTCCAAACTGCACCCAAATTAATGACTGAGATCTCCAATATACATACTTCAACAGGGATATATTGGCCACAAGGCAAGGCTGTCCACCCTAACTCAAAGAATTATTTCTGAGGTAGATGCCATTTATGAATAGCAATTTTTTTCAAGTTACTATGTGCTCTGATTTGGATTTTGTTTGTCACCACAAAAACTCATGTTGAAGTTTAATTACCAGTGTAGAAGCATTGGGAGGTGGAGCATAATAGGAGGTCTTTGGTCATGGAGGCAGATCCCTCATGAATTGATTCATGCCATCTTATGGGAGTAAGTTTTCACTCTCACAGGACTGGATAAGTTAATGCAAGAACAAGTATTACGAAGTAAGCCCAGCCTTTAGTGTTTGTCTCTTTGCATATGTCCCCTCAGCATTCCACTTCTCTGCCATGTCTTGACACAACACATGGCCCTCCCCAGAAGCTGAGCAAATGCAAGTATCATGCTCTTATACTTTCTGACCTTCAGAATCATGAGTCAAATCAACCTATTTTCTTTATAAAGTACCGGCCCTCGGGTGTTCAGCTATAGCAACACTAAATGAACTAAGACACTAAGACACGATCTCATGATTACTCCTTGATGAGACATGGGCTGGCATAAGAACCCAAAACAGTCTTAAAGCAATTGAGTATTACTCTTATTGGTTAGTGATAATTGAATCTATGATCCTGGAGTTCTGAGATAAAAGATATAAGTTTATCCTCTTAGGAGCCCTTCAGTCTTTCTCAAAACATTCCCTTCCTTCGCTGTCTTTCTCACTGTAAATTTCTGGTTGTCCTCCTATCTCTCAGACTATTACATATTAGGCTCCTTTAGTCATTGACTATAGTGGGCTGAATAGTGTCTCCCAAAAATCATGCACACACACAACCTGTCAATGTGCTGTTATTTGTATAAGTTGTACATCTCTGATCCAAAAATTTGAAATCCAAAATGCTCCAAAATCTGAAAATTTTTGAGCACCAAAATGATGCCACAGTGGATGATAAAGATGATGTTAACTCAGCAGGAAAAGTGTCTATAGCTGACATGGTGAAAATCTGTGATGGGCTTTTTTAAGCACTAGAGCAGCATGAATGTATAAGAGAACAAGAAACCATGTCAGCTTATGAAATCAAACAGCGCCTTCTCAGACAAAAACCATTGTTAATGAAGCAGATGACTCTAGAGGACAGAGTTTTAAAATCCATCCAGCAGATTGACTCCTCATCCCTAGGGGACTCACCTTCTGGTCCTTCAACTGCTTCTGACATTTCTTCTTACCTAAAATATAAAATACGGTCTACATAACCTTAACCAAAACACAGCACCATATCTAGAGACTGAAATCCTGCCATTGTTTGCTGTTACCGTTGTTTAACAGCTGATACAGGTATTGTGGTGATGCTGCTGTGCTGCTCAGTTGACCTAAACACATTATTTCTTCACTGTACTAATGATTAACAAAATATTTTCCTGTTAAGTACTATGTGTGAATAATTATAAGAAAATGATTGCTTATCAGTAGCATATAAATTCAGAGTCAGGAATGATAATGATGCCAAACAACTACAGAGGGCCTACATGGGTGGTTCAATGTACACGAACTTTGCTTCATGCACAAAATTATTTTAAATATTGTATTAAATTACTTTCAGGCTACGTGCATAAGGCATATATGAAATGTAAATGAATTTCTTGTTTAGGATTGGGTTCCATCCCCAAGATACCTTATTATGTATATGCAAATATTCCAAAATGTAAAGAAATCCAAAACCCCCAAATACTTCTGTTCCCAAGCATTTCAGATAAGGGATACTCAAGAAAAGAAAAGGAGAGGGGTGGGGAGGGGAGGGGAGGGGAAGGGAAGGGAGGGGAGACGAGAGGAGAAGAAAAGAAAGACTTCCTTCTCTCTGCTTTCCTTAGCAGCTTGCACCTGCCTCTGCCTCAAACATTGTATTATCTGAAATTATTGACGTCTTAATGTACAAACAGTTGCTTTTCAAGAGTAGTGACTTGTCTTAGTTATCTTTTTAAATCAGTTACAGTTCCTAGAACAGAGTAAGAATTCAGTAAATGTTTGGAGAAAGAATCTGACGTCTTTAATTCTATCCTCGGGCAGTCCTAAGCCAAGCTTCTAAAAAGGCAGCACTGAGCAATGAACTTTGCTCATTTATCTTAGTTCCTCAGGAGAAGCCTTCTGCTGTTGTCGCCTGACAAATCCAAAGTCTGGTTTCTCTGGCAATCAAATTTACCTTCAGTCTTCAGCTTCTATTGTCTGGTAAGCTCTTCCCAACTTAACCCTTGCTTGTCCCTTTCCCACCACTGTGACTATATTCTGCCTTGCATTTTCTGATCATGACCCCCAGTGCCCCTGCATTCCATTAGCCTGCCCTGATGGACCATTTCTCTGCCTCTCCATCTGGCCTGAATCATCAGCCAGCTTGTAATCAATCAGCACCCCCAACGTCTCAGTAATACAATTCCAGGGCAGGCCAAATAGAAAATTCAGCAAACTGTTTAAGGGTTGAAAACCTGCACCTTAGGATTTGATGACCTCACATCTCTTCAGTTTGGGTTCCTTAAATTGTGTCACCACTGTTTGGAAAGGGGGAAAATCAATTAATTATGTATTTTTAAAAATGCCTGTGTGAGGCCAAGCATGGTGGCTCATGCCTATAATCCCAGCATTTTCGGAGGCCAAAGTGGGAGGACTACTTGAAGCCAGGAGTTCAAGACTAGCCTGGGCAACATAGGGGGACCCTCTCTCTATAAGGTATTTTAAAAACTTACCCTGCTGTGGTGGTGTTCACCTGTAGTCCCAGCTACCCGGGAAGCTGAGGTGAGAGAAACTCTGGAGCCCAGGAGGACGAGGCTGCAGTGAACTATGGTTGGCGCCACTGCATTCAAGCCTGGACAACAAAGTGAGACTCCAGACACTCTGTCTCTCAAAATAAAATAAAATAAATAGCTTGTGAGTAATAAATACTATAAATCACAGACCAGTGCATCAATGTGCTTACAAAAACCTTTAGTCTTTTCCTTGGCCCAGGACTTCAAACTCCTTTGACTAAACAGGTTGCTACTGCCAAAGGGAAGAAATTTAAACTGAGACAGAGTCTCGCTCTATCCCCCAGCTTTATCCCCCACTGGAGTGCAGTGGTGTGATCTCAGCTTCAACTCACTGCAACTTCGGCCTCCCGGGTTTGAGCAATTCTCATGCCTCAGCCTCCCGAGTGGCTGAGATTACAGGCGCCTGCCACCATATCCGGCTAAAGACGGGGTTTTGCCACGTTGGCCAGGCTGGTCTCGAACTCCTGACCTCAGGTGACCCACCCACCTTGGCCTCCCAAAGTGCTAGGTTTACAGGCATGAGCCACCGCACCTGGCCGAAGTTTAAATTTTCTTCTAAGTATCTAAGGAAACCATGCTCAGTTAGAGCACTCCCCCTATCAAAAAAAAAGCCTGAAGTCCCAAGGAACAATACATCTAGTTACAAGTCATAATTAACCTTGATCTACACCTTATTTAGATGTTTGTAGTGCTTCTTGAGTTAACTTCTATAAAAATTCAGGGACAACTACTTTTAGAATGGACAAGCTCAAACAGATAAGGATCTGTGTGCATGGATTAACTGAGAACATGCCTTAAAAGTTGCCAAATAGCTTCTCTAGTCAAAAACATTTGAAGGCTGAGTCCTTAAGTTTTGCTTAAAAGCATTTGTTACTAATAAAAACAGCCAATGTTCATAGAGTGTTTTTACAATGTGCAGACCACATCACTTATTAGTTTAATACCGATTATCTAATTTATTCCTGCCAACAGGCCTGTGAGAAAACCAATACACAGAAAGGTTAAGTAACTTGTCCAAAGACACCCAGCTGTTAAGCCATCAAGTGGCATTTCAACTACTTGAACTCTCTGAATCCAGAAGCATCTTGCCTCTTGGGTTTCTAACAAGTTTACTAATGATACTCCCTTTTTGTTATTTAGCTGCTAGCATAAAGATTTTACTGGGTTATCTCAGCCTTTTGCTGCCAGGACCTAGATAAAAGCAGTGGCTCCTTGACCAACCTATTAAATAAAGATTAAAAGAGAGCCATTTGGCAGTGAGTCAATAATCATCCAGGCAGTACTCAGCAAATTTGTACTGAATGAGTGAATCCAGTTCATTCATTTTAATGACCATTAAAGAATTTTTTTTAAAAAGTGAAAGAGGTTTTCTGAAACCCTTCCCTCACTAAGTGCTCCCATTAAACGTCGTACATTCCATTTTGGTGATTCAGGAAGGAGAAATTGCAGAAAAGTTGAGAGAGGTGGGGCGTAAGGAGGATTATTTTGTAAGAAAAAAAAGGCAAGGTGCTAGACCCAAAAAGATCCGGATATTCACTTCCAAGATAATTCTTATTTAAGGAAAGGTCAGAAATTCAATGCGAGGGTAGACACTAAAACTGAAGAGGCTCTCCGAGTGATTCTTGAAAAAATTTTTTCAGAACTCCATCGTCACTCCAAAATACTGAGATCTTCGAGAAAGTAATGTTGAAATTCGTCTGGGTCCCCGGGGTGCTTCCCAGGAGAGTGCCCAGAGTTTCACTAAGAAAAGATGGGTATTTAGCATAGCCATGGTCTGAGCGGGCAAAATGCACAGTCCCAGTGACGGAGAGGAGGCCAGCGGAGCGCGCGGGAACGAAGGTGCGGCCTCTCCAGGCTGGGCGCAGCTCGGGAGCCCCCTGCAGTGGACCCAAGCGGCCGCCAGATGGTTCCCGAGGATTAGGATCACGGGCACTTCCGGTCCCCTCGGGCAGCCCCTGGGCTGGCCTCCCGGCCGGTACCTAGGCACGCCAACGCGGACGCCAGCTTCTGGTGACTCCCAGCGGCGAGGTCAAGAGTCATTGGCCTGGGGCTGCAGCGCCTCGCACCCGGGCTCCCCCGCGCGCCCTGCGCTCTGAGGGCGATGATCCGGGACTGGGAGGCGCGCGCGGCGGGCGGCCATAGGCCACGGCGCGGGGCGGGAGGGGGCGCGGCGAG